>NC_050570.1:9024349-9197299 GCF_013265735.2 Oncorhynchus mykiss
TGGTGTGCTTTTTCCGTAAAGGTTTTTTGAAATCTGACACAGCGGTTGCATTAAGGAGAAGTATCTCTTTAATTCTATGCCTAAGTCTTGTATCTTTTATTTAAAGTTTATGATGAGTATTTCTGTAAATTGATGTGGCTCTCTGCAAATTCACCGGATGTTTTCGAGGCACAACATTACTGAACATAATGCGCCAATGTAAACTGAGATTTCTGGATATAAATATGAACTTTATCGAACAAAACATACATGTATTGTGTAACATGAAGTTCTATGAGTGTCATCTGATGAAGATCATCAAAGGTTAGTGATTAATTTTATCTCTATTTCTGCTTTTTGTGACTCCTCTCTTTGGCTGGAAAATGGCTGTATGTTTTTCTGTGACTAGGCACTGACCTAACATAATCGTATGGTGTGCTTTCACTGTAAAGCCTTTTTGAAATCAGACACGGTGGCTAGATTAACAAGAAGTTCAACTTTAATTTGGTGTATTGCACTTGTGAATGTATGGAAGTAAAATATTTAAAAAATATATATATTTTTGAATTTCGCGCTCTGCCATTTCAGCGGATGTTGCCGAGGGGTTCCTAAATAGACAGGTGTGTGCCTTTCTAAATCATGACCAATCAAATTAATTTACCCAAGGTGGACTTCAATCAAGTTGTATCAAGTTGTAGAAACATCTCAAGAATGATCAATGGAAACAGGATGCACCTGAGCTCAATTTCGAGTCTCACTGCAAAGGGTCTGAAATCGTAGGTAAAGGAAGTATTTTTTAATTTTTAATACATTTGCACACATTTCCAAATCCTGTTTTCGCTCTGTCATTATGTGGTATTGTGTGTAGATTGATGAGGAACATTTTTATTTAATCCATTTTAGAGCAAGGCTGTAATGTAGCCAAATGTGTAAAAAGTCAAGGGGTCTGAATAACTTCCGAATGCACTGTAATGTCATCTATAACAGCGCTTTGGTCCACAATGCTTTATGCCATGAATTAACTGTTAAATACCCAGGAAAGTTGTGAGACTGAATGAATATGGGGATATCTTTGTTTGGATTCTATGACATTCATTGGCTGAGATACAACCTTCTATTGCAGAGGAGAAAACAAATACAGTGCCTTGCGAAAGTATTCGGCCCCCTTGAACTTTGCGACCTTTTGCCACATTTCAGGCTTCAAACATAAAGATATAAAACTGTATTGTTTGTGAAGAATCAACAACAAGTGGGACACAATCATGAAGTGGAACGACATTTATTGGATATTTCAAACTTTTTTAACAAATCAAAAACTGAAAAATTGGGCGTGCAAAATTATTCAGCCCCCTTAAGTTAATACTTTGTAGCGCCACCTTTTGCTGCGATTACAGCTGTAAGTCGCTTGGGGTATGCCTCTATCAGTTTTGCACATCTAGAGACTGACATTTTTTCCCATTCCTCCTTGCAAAACAGCTCGAGCTCAGTGAGGTTTGATGGAGAGCATTTGTGAACAGCAGTTTTCAGTTCTTTCCACAGATTCTCGATTGGATTCAGGTCTGGACTTTGACTTGGCCATTCTAACACCTGGATATGTTTATTTTTGAACCATTCCATTGTAGATTTTGCTTTATGTTTTGGATCATTGTCTTGTTGGAAGACAAATCTCCGTCCCAGTCTCAGGTCTTTTGCAGACTCCATCAGGTTTTCTTCCAGAATGGTCCTGTATTTGGCTCCATCCATCTTCCCATCAATTTTAACCATCTTCCCTGTCCCTGCTGAAGAAAAGCAGGCCCAAACCATGATGCTGCCACCACCATGTTTGACAGTGGGGATGGTGTGTTCAGGGTGATGCGCTGTGTTGCTTTTACGCCAAACATAACGTTTTGCATTGTTGCCAAAAAGTTCAATGTTGGTTTCATCTGACCAGAGCACCTTCTTCCACATGTCTGGTGTGTCTCCCAGGTGGCTTGTGGCAAACTTTAAACGACACTTTTCATGGATATCTTTAAGAAATGGCTTTCTTCTTGCCACTCTTCCATAAAGGCCAGATTTGTGCAATATACGACTGATTGTTGTCCTATGGACAGAGTCTCCCACCTCAGCTGTAGATCTCTGCAGTTCATCCAGAGTGATCATGGGCCTCTTGGCTGCATCTCTGATCAGTCTTCTCCTTGTATGAGCTGAAAGTTTAGAGGGACGGCCAGGTCTTGGTAGATTTGCAGTGGTCTGATACTCCTTCCATTTCAATATTATCGCTTGCACAGTGCTCCTTGGGATGTTTAAAGCTTGGGAAATCTTTTTGTATCCAAATCCGGCTTTAAACTTCTTCACAACAGTATCTCGGACCTGCCTGGTGTGTTCCTTGTTCTTCATGATGCTCTCTGCGCTTTTAACGGACCTCTGAGACTATCACAGTGCAGGTGCATTTATACGGAGACTTGATTACACACAGGTGGATTGTATTTATCATCATTAGTCATTTAGGTCAACATTGGATCATTCAGAGATCCTCACTGAACTTCTGGAGAGAGTTTGCTGCGCGGAAAGTAAAGGGGCTGAATAATTTTGCACGCCCAATTTTTCAGTTTTTGATTTGTTAAAAAAGTTTGAAATATCCAATAAATGTCGTTCCACTTCATGATTGTGTCCCACTTGTTGTTGATTCTTCACAAAAAAATACAGTTTTATATCTTTATGTTTGAAGCCTGAAATGTGGCAAAAGGTCGCAAAGTTCAAGGGGGCCGAATACTTTCGCAAGGCACTGTATACTTTGCTTGGAAAGTAATCTAATTCTGTCGCTATCAATTGATTGAGCTATTTACTTTCTGTAAAATAGAAGATGTTTAAACCCAGTCAGCTTTTAGGAAAACACTTGTGACCGTCTCTAGTTGGGTTAAGCCACGGAATAAGAGTAGCCATCAGTTAAAGCTTACATTTTTACTGTATTGTTATGACCACTCAGTCTGGGGTGTAAAGGTAGGACCACTCTGTCTGGGGTGGAAAGGTAGGCCCACTCTGTCTGGGGTGGAAAGGTAGACCCACTCTGTCTGTGATGGAAAGGTAGGCCCACTCTGTCTGGGGTGGAAAGGTAGGCCCACTCTGTCTGGGGTGTTGTGTAGTCCTCCCACTATGACATGTTGTGTAGTCCTCCCACTATGACATGTTGTGTAGTCCTCCCACTATGACATGTTGTATAATCCTCCCACTATGACATGTTGTGTAGTCCTCCCACTATGACATGTTGTGTGGTCCTCTTATTTCACTCAGACAGTAGGATACTGCAGATGGTGATGGTTAATAACTACAAAACATAATTATTAAATACCATAAAGATCAATTTATCAAAATTAACAACATTCTCAGTACCGGTTACAAAAACGTTTTCTTGCAATGACTGATATAATGTTCATCTACCTTAGTTGAACAAGTCACTCTGGATGAGAGTGTCTGCTAAATGACCAACATGTAAATGTATATGTGAAAATGAACATCCCAAAATGACCTGCAAAGCACACTGGGTAATATCATTGATCTTCAAATCAAATGTTATTTGTCACAGTTGCAGAATACAACAGGGAAATCATCCAAGAAGAAGAAAAATAAGAAAAAGGCCAAGGAGGTAGAGGGAGAATAATCTGGTTGGGAAGAAACTGTATTATATTAGGACTTTTAGTTGTTGTATCTACCGGGGCCGGACTGACTCATGTATCAGCCTGACCGTTTAAAGAGAGGAGGGAACTCGAGACAGAGGTTATTTCAGAATGACCAGCAGCTGAAATGCTTACTTGCAAGCCCTTAACCAACAACGCAGTTTTAAGAAAATACCAACAAACAAAAAAGTAAGAGATAAGATAAGAAATTATTAAAGAGCAGCAGTAAATAACAATAGCGGGGCTATATACAGGGGGTACCGGTACAGAGTCAATATGCGGGGGCACCGGTGTTGAGGTAATTGAGGTAATAGGTACATGTATGTAGAGTTATTAAAGTGACTATGCCTAGATAATAACAGAGAGTAGAAGCAGCGTAGAAGAGTGTTCAGGTTGCTACCCAGACTATTTGCATATGATCTTGTTTTGGGGCGGAGCTCATTAGAATAATACTAATCTGCAATTGTTCACTTTCACATTTATGTTTTAGTCATTTAATAGACACTTATCCAGAGACTTAAAATTTGTGCATTTACCTTAAGACAGCTGTTCTAGGTGAGACATCAACCTCTCACAATCGTATCAAGTACATTTTTCCTCAATAAAGTATTTATGAACATTTTTACATGTACATTTATATTTAGTATATTTAGTAGACACTCTTATCAAACCATAGTACTATCAGACTTCTGATACCAATGTTGTCATTGGGTGGCCAGTTTATTAGGTACACACATCTACTCCTGGGTCGGACACTCCAGAACACCTTTAGTTCTTTATGACAGGTGTTCAATCGTTGCTCAAATGGTATCAAGGGACCTAATGTGTGCCAGGAAAACATTCCCCACACCAGTACTCCACCGTCAACAGACTGCACCGTTGAATCCAGGCAGGACGGGTCTATGGACTCAACGCTGCTTAGGCCAAATCCTGACTCTACCATCAGAATGATGCAACAGAAACCGGGATGGAGCCACTTCTTGTTGTTTTTATCTGACAGGATGGAACCCGATGTGGTCGTCTGCTGCAATAGCCCAACCGTGACAAGGATCGACAAGTTCTGCGGTCCGAGATGCTGTTCTACACCCCACTGTTGTACTGAGACGTTATTTGTCCGTTGATGGCCCACCTTTTAGCTTGCATGATTCTTGCCATTTTCCTTCGACCTCTCATCAACGAGCTGTTTCGCCCACAGGACTGCCGCTGACTGGATGCTTTTTGGTTTGTCGCACCATTGTCGGTAAACCCTAGACAGCGTCATGCGTGAAAAGCCCAGGAGGGTGGCCGTTTCTGAGATACTGGATGCCGCGAGGCTGTCACCGACGATCAGACCACACTCAGTCGCTTAGGTCACTCGTTTTCCCCATTATAACGTTCCACGTCCACGTGACTCACTGTCGGTAGGAGCGCTGTGGTCCAGGTACACTCCTACAGTCTGAGCAGATGGCAGGGATATCTGTCTCTTTACTACTGTGGTAGAAACAGCATGTAGATGCAGAACAGTACAACCTCTAGGACTGGTCATTACCTCCAAACCAACAGTCATCACCACTTCCTCTCCTGCTGATGGCTTTATCTGAGATGGCTAAATCAACCTCAACCCGATCCGCTCTTCCTCCCAGTAGCATGCTCCAGACAGACACTCTCCACACAAAACCTGTTTCCAGTGGCTGAATATATGTTGATGGTTGAGGTAAGGCTGAATCTTATCACTCCTGGTCACCTTTTGGTTCCCCTCAGACAGACACAGGAGTTGATGTGCTGTGTTGGGATCCAATGTTAGCAGGAACCAGTCCAGGAAGAGGAAAAAGGCCCTGTGCCTTTAAGAATATATTATTGACAAGTCAGTCAGCCAATCTCTGCACCCATATGTTGGCCAATCACCTCTGGCGCCCTTCCCTTGGGCATCAGGGCTGCATTCAGCACAAATAAAATGTAATGCATCATTCAATTAAACGGAAAAGGTGCTGTTCTGAACGACCAGTTGAAAAATTGCAAGGGGTTGGGTTGTGATTTAGGGAATGCTGTCAGCATGGCCCCTTTCCTTTAAATACACCACTTGTTGCTTAATGCCACACCCTGCCACACCCTGCCACACCCACCAAACGGAGCAGAACATTGAAGAGCGTTTTTGGGAAACGTGTCATTCAGTACAAGCCGTTACGCAACAAAGCGTTTAATTGAACTGAACGCACCCCATTTGAGTTTCTAAAAGTGAGTGGGAAATTGGCAATTTGGCATGGTTGATGCTAAATGGTATCCTTTGGATGTCCCTACACTAAACCCTAAAGGTCCTAAGGATCCCACTTAGACTTTTCCAACTGGTCATATGGGAGAAGAGATTGCCTAGTCAAGTTAATGAGTGATGTGTGCGTCCACTCAACGTGAGCATTGCTTGTGTAGTGTGTGCTGTACTAACATATTCATGCTACTGGTTGTTGAAAAGTCACAGTCAATCGATCAATAATATAATAATACTCTTAGCAAAGGTGTTTATCCTTAATATTTACAATCTGTAGAAACTGTGAGATTAGAAAGGTTCAGAATATGAGAAATGTATATGGCAAATAGAAATCAAAACTGGATGGTCTTCAGAGGTAGATGGGAGAGGTTGAGGGTAGCTGAGGGATGGGAGTAAAAACAAACAAAAGATAACTAATGTCAAATACAGTGTCCGTGAAATGTATGTATTATGTATAAGCTGGAAGTGGAAGCCTAAGTATTCTGTCCATTAGTTTACTCCAGTTAGGGGAGTGGTAGTAGGGTTTGGGGAAATTCATAAAAAAAGGAAAATATATTTAAGATGATGTTTTCAAAATATATATATATGGGGTATTGGAAATGATGCAGACAATTACGCTGATATAAGTCACAATCTATCTGCAATATTAAAGCTGATTCATCCCCCGCCCCCCCCCTCTCCCAAAAAACATTAGAAACAAGACAATAATAAAAACAAATATTATAATCATATTATTTGATTTAAACACATCTTTCCTGGATATCCTGTCCATTTCCACCTTGCAGATCTCTTTCAGGTCAGAGACATATTTCTTCGCTTGTTCAAATGTGATACTGATGCTGGGTATGGCCTCAGATCCAGGAGTAACACAGAGAGACTGGAAACTCTATGATGTTGAGAAAGACAAAGGTTATTTGATTTCAAACACATTCCACAGGGAAAGAATGTCTAGAGACAGCCACTGAAAAGCAATTTCTTTGCAACATTTAAGTTAGTGTCACCTGGAGGAAATGGATGTTATCCTCTGTGTGTGAAAGCTGCTTTAGTTCAGTATCTCTCCTCTTCAACTCAGCCACTTCCTGTTCCAGTTGCTGCAGTCGCCTTTTAGCTCGACTCACTTCAGCCTCCTCCTTGGCTCTGATCAGCTCGTTCACCTCAGAGCGCCTTCTCTCAATGAAGAGGATCAGCTCAGTTAAGGTCCTCTCACTGTCAGACAACTCCTCTTGTGCAGAGCGCTGTTAGGACAGAGGTGAGAGGGGATATTTCATCCTCTCTATTAACTTATCTCTCATCAGGACCCCAGACAGCCTGAATATTATTAAAGTATTGGTCCCATCACTCACCTTCAGAGAGTCCACAGCCTGTCTCAGCTCCTGCATCTCCTTCTCTCTCTCCTGGATTCTCAGCATGGATTTCAAACTGTTTTCCCCCATCTGCTTCTGCAGAGAAGATTATCAGACCAATAAATCACTAACTATCAGGTAGGCTACTGTGCATCTGACAAGGTACCCAGAAAGCAAAATGGCGTAAAAAGGGTTGAAAAAGCATCTTTCCCTGATGTTGAAACCACGTTACCTTTCAGTTCTGAAGGAACGTTTCAGGGAACAGAACTGAAACCCGGAAAATAAGTCATTTTTAGAGGATCGGAAACAGAACCGGGAACGAAAGCGATCTGTAGTGTTCTGGAACAGAACTGTTATTAATGCAATTCCATGAAAGGTTTGCATCAATGTTCCATCACATGTTTTGGGGCACAGAGCAAATGTTAAGTCTTGTGAGCAGAAACTTGAACATTGTGAGAATTTTGTGCAACGTCCGGCGCACATTTACAGTGAACACTGAGGATGTACCCTTACAGTTTTAGACAGTAGCCAATATATTCTGGCTATCTGAGCATAATGTAAGCCTACTAACAAAACCAATGGAGCAAATCCCATAACATATATGTGGTGTTCATTGCAGGTCTACATTGCATGAAATGGTTTTACATTATGAAAGGCTTGACATTAGATAATGATGCTTTACTTGGTCTGTAACACCGTGGGCCAAATAGGTGACTGTAAATACCATTGTATTGTGTTCTATGATGCAAGAAACAGGGGTACAAAATAAAATGAATTATGATCACCACACAGAGAATTAGACTATGTAGGCTACCCCTCTGCCAATTAGCATATTTACATATTCAAGCCTGTATCAAACTACAACACTGCCCCTTTAATTTTGACATAATCTTTCTACCTGATTGGCTTTATAAAGGTAGCTTGAAATGTAGCCTATACATTTTGTGCTGCTTTAGGAAGCAGTAACTCTCCATTGCTGACCTATAGCTATCTATAACTGGCCTAATAACTCGCTAACTAGAAAATCATTTCAATAAATGTGCACACGAGCTTCCTGCGCTCTGATCTGACCGGGACTGATCTGAAAAGCAGACTCAATCTTGCAAAGTTAGATTTGTTTTGGTTTGTTGCAGTGCTCCTGTTCAGAACAGGTCGTGGGATAAAGGTCTCTCTGCACTGTGGACAGCTGTAGAAACCTTTCAGATCACCCTGATCCCAGTGTTCTATAATACAGCCCATACAGTAACTGTGTCCACAGGCAGTAGTCACCGGATCCTTCAGTAGATCCAGACAGATTGAACAGGTAATCAAATCCATATCTTCAAAATGGGCTTCTGCCATTGTGAAACACCCTATCAGACTGAGCAGCCGATTCACAGAGATAGGTTTTGTTTAACGGTTTGTTCTGAGCAGTAGGAGTGGCTTCCCTTGAATCTGGGCTTTCTGCCTGGTTCTTTATTTGAACTGGGATATCAGACAGTCTGGCCAGCAGAGGGCATATGTAGTGGAGGTCTTTGGACAACATTTACACAACACAGCCATGAACAATAACATACAGTGATATACAGGAATGTATGTAATAATGTACAGTAATGTTATAGTGTGTTATGACTGTCTTGGGTTGCACCCCCCCCCCTCCCCCCCTCCCCCCTCCCACACCACCACTTTCATATAGTTTTCGTGTTCTATTAAACTGAGGCACATGTTTTACATTGTTCCATCATCACTCAGTACCACAGGAGGTTTGTAGCACCTTAATTGGGGAGGACAGGTTCATAGTAATGGCTGGAATGGATTTAATGGAATGGTAATTTAACTCTTCAAATACATGGTTTCCAAGTGTTTGATACCATTCCATTTACTCCATTCCAGACATTGTTATGAGCCGTCCTCCCCCGGCAGCCTCCTTTATATAGTTTTAGTTTTCTATTCAACTGAGGCACATGTTTAACTTTGTTCCATCATCACTCAGTACCCATGTCTCTTTGTTCCATCATCACTCAGTACCCATGTCTCTTTGTTCCATCATCACTCAGTACCCATGTCTCTTTGTTCCATCATCACTCAGTACCCATGTCTCTTTGTTCCATCATAACTCAGTACCCATGTCTCTTTGTTCCATCATCACTCAGTACCCATGTCTCTTTGTTGCATCATCACTCAGTACCCATGTCTCTTTGTTGCATCATCACTCAGTACCCATGTCTCTTTGTTCCATCATCACTCAGTACCCATGTCTCTTTGTTCCATCATCACTCAGTACCCATGTCTCTTTGTTCCATCATCACTCAGTACCCATGTCTCTTTGTTCCATCATAACTCAGTACCCATGTCTCTTTGTTCCATCATCACTCAGTACCCATGTCTCTTTGTTGCATCATCACTCAGTACCCATGTCTCTTTGTTGCATCATCACTCAGTACCCATGTCTCTTTGTTCCATCATCACTCAGTACCCATGTCTCTTTGTTGCATCATCACTCAGTACCCATGTCTCTTTGTTGCATCATCACTCAGTACTCATGTCTCTTTTTTCCATCATCACTCATTACCCATGTTTCTTTGTTGCATCATCACTCAGTACCCATGTCTCTTTGTTGCATCATCACTCAAGTACCAATGTCTCTTTTTTCCATCATCACTCAGTACCCATGTCTCTTTGTTGCATCATCACTCAGTACCCATGTCTCTTTGTTGCATCATCACTCAGTACTCATGTCTCTTTTTTCCATCATCACTCATTACCCATGTTTCTTTGTTGCATCATCACTCAGTACCCATGTCTCTTTGTTGCATCATCACTCAGTACCCATGTCTCTTTGTTCCATCATCACTCAGTACCCATGTCTCTTTGTTGCATCATCACTCAGTACCCATGTCTCTTTGTTGCATCATCACTCAGTACTCATGTCTCTTTTTTCCATCATCACTCATTACCCATGTTTCTTTGTTGCATCATCACTCAGTACCCATGTCTCTTTGTTGCATCATCACTCAAGTACCAATGTCTCTTTTTTCCATCATCACTCAGTACCCATGTCTCTTTGTTCTGATGGATTAGTTTCTCAATGAAGACATCTCTGTCCAACACTATTTCTCATCTTCAGCCACCATCTCTGCTTGTGTCTTATCTGATGTTGTAGTTGTGGTCATAGCTGAGTGGTTGTGGAGGTGGGGAGGCAGGGTGTGGTGGTGGTGGTAGGAGAGCTATTGACACAACATAGACTAAATACATTGTTAAACTGGATAGAGATCAAACATTTGAAAAACATCTGACGACAGTGTTATCAGGATATGTTAGGCCCTGGGACAGGAATTGCACACGACAGTGCTTGATTTTCCACTGCAATCTTGTGTTTCAAAATTGACACAAATCCATACTTGTCCTAAAAATGTTTGTTTGTATCAGGGTCTAAGGACAGTTGAATGGAGCAGTCAGCAGTGGCTCCCGACTAAGTCTGAGCAAGGACCACCTTTCATATTTGAATTTAGGATTTTCTTGGGGAAAACAGTAAACTTCCTACTATTCTACAGATTTTGCCATGGGGCTGTGATAAAATGCTGTTTCATGTTGTTCTACACATTTTCCCATGAGGCTGAGATAAAATGCTGCAGGCCCTCCCACCTTGCTGGGCCTGCAGTAGAGTATGATGTGTCAATGGCAGTCTGCTTTGGAGCAGAAATATGTCCAACCTTCAAAAGGAGGCTTTTTGCCTTATGGAGAGGCCTGCGACCGGGTCAGTTGGGCTTATCAGATGAGAGGGCACCCGTTGAAAAAATCCTCCTGGTTAAACACATCCTCCTTGATTCCTTCAGAAACATATAGAGTCAACAATACAGGAGAGCATATAACACTATTACAGTCATTATCATACCAATGTGAAACAGAGTCAACAATACAGGAGAACATGATATAAAACTATTACAGTCATAATCATTATCAATGTGAGAAACTCAGTGAAATGCAGCTTGATGGGCCTTCATTGATCTTTAGATGCACAGAACGCTGTATGGATTGTTGATCAGATAACTGTCAAACATGTCGATGTCTCCGATGTTTCAGAACTGTGTAATGGAATCTGTCAGAGGAAAGTGCAGGCAGAGCCATGTATTTAGACAAGAAACATGTCAGCAACATTTATTCTGGGAAAGTTAGTAGATAAAATGTACGATCTCTGAATAAAAAAAAATGTTTCGGGGGGTTCATTCACCTGAATGAGGCTACCTGAGCCTGAAGGTTCATTCACATGAATGAGGCTACCTGAGCCTGAAGGTTCATTCACCTGAATGAGGCTACCTGAGCCTGAAGGTTCATTCACATGAATGAGGCTACCTGAGCCTGAAGGTTCATTCACATGAATGAGGCTACCTGAGCCTGAAGGTTCATTCACATGAATGAGGCTACCTGAGCCTGAAGGTTCATTCACATGAATGAGGCTAACTGAGCCTGAAGGTTCATTCACATGAATGAGGCTACCTGAGCCTGAAGGTTCATTCACATGAATGAGGCTACCTGAGCCTGAAGGTTCATTCACATGAATGAGTCTACCTGAGCCTGAAGGTTCATTCACATGAATGAGGCTACCTGGGCCTGAAGGTTCATTCACATGAATGAGGCTACCTGAGCCTGAAGGTTTATTCACATGAATGAGTCTACCTGAGCCTGAAGGTTCATTCACCTGAATGAGGCTACCTGAGCCTGCCATACCAATTGTCTCGAAACATCGATTAGCAGATGTTAAAACAGGCGCAGTAAATGATTGTGTTTCTAGCTCCTGCAGTAAATGCTTGTTTCTAGCTCTAGCAGTGCAGTAAATGCTTGTGTTTCTAGCTCCAGCAGTGCATTAAATTATTGTGTTTCTAGCTCCAGCAGTGCAGTAAATGATTGTGTTTCTAGCTCCAGCAGTAAATGCTTGTTTCTAGCTCTAGCAGTGCAGTAAATGATTGTGTTTCTAGCTCCAGCAGTGCATTAAATTATTGTGCTTCTAGCTCCAGCAGTGCAGTAAATGATTGTGTTCCTAGCTCTAGCAGTGCAGTAAATTATTGTTTCTAGCTCCAGCAGTAAAGTAAATGCTTGTGTCTCTAGCTCCAGCAATAAATGCTTGTGTTCCTAGCTCCAGCAGTAAATGCTTCTGTTTCTAGCTCCAGCAGTAAATGCTTGTGTCTCTAGCTCCAGCAGTAAATGCTTGTGCTTCTAGCTCCAGCAGTAAATGCTTGTGTTTCTAGCTCCAGCAGTGCAGTAAATGCTTGTGTTTCTAGCTCCAGCAGTAAATGCTTGTGTTTCTAGCTCCAGCAGTAAATGATTGTGCTTCTAGCTCCAGCAGTAAATGTCTAACAGTACAATACTAATGCACAAATAACACCCCACGTCGTTTTAGAGAATTATTTGGCAGTACGTCCAATCAGCCCCAAAAATGTATAATAAGAAATATCAGAATGTTTTATTTAACCTTTATTTAACTAGGCAAGTCAGTTAAGAGCTAATTCTAATTTACAATGACGGCCTACCCCGGACGACAATGGGCCAATTGTGCGCCACCCTATGAAACTCCCAATCATGGCCGGATGTGACACAGCCTGGATTCAAACCAGGGACTGTAACGATGCCTCTTGCACTAAGATGCAGTGCCTTAGACCACTGTGCCACCCGGGAGCCCAATATATAGGATGAGCAATAGGATGAGCTAACGTATGTTGAGAATACAGTATGTACAGCAGTAGTTATATAGAATGAGCTACATTATGTTGAGAATACAGTATGTACAGCAGTAGTTATATAGAATGAGCTACAGTATGTTGAGAATACAGTATGTACAGCAGTAGTTATATAGAATGAGCTACAGTATGTTGAGAAAACAGTATGTACAGCAGTAGTTATATGAGATGAGCTACAGTATGTTGAGAATACAGTATGTAAATATAAAAGTAAGTAATCAGTTAGCTTAATTTCTCAGAGATCAAATTAAATGTCAACAGAATAATGTTGCAGAATTGCTAATGTTATCTGTATCTAACAACAGAAACAATTTCAGAACCATAAACATTATGCAAACATTAACGTTGCCAGTGTTCAATGAGTCTATTTACCTAGGGCAGCCGTCTCTAAGGTGCAGGGTAGAGTACTGGGTGGTAGCCAGCCAGTGACAGTGTCTAAGGTGCAGGTCAGGGTACCGGGCAGACACCGGCTAGTGATGGCTGGTTAACATTCTGAAGATAGATGCTGTTTTTCATTCTCTCTGTCCCAGCTTTGATGCACCTGTACTGTCTCCACCTACTAGATGGTAGGAGGGTGGACAGGCCGTGGCTTGCGTGGCTGAGGTCTTTGATGATCTTTTTGGCCTTCCTGTGACACCGGGTGCTGTAGATGTCCTGGAGGGCAGTCAGTGCGCCCCCGGTGATGGGTTGGGCTGACCGCACCACCCGCTGGAGAGCCCTGCTCTCGATGGTGTAATATGTAGAAGTTTGTGAGGGTTTCAGGGGCCAAGCCCAGCTGTTGCGCCTTCTTCACCAGTGTCGGTGTGGAGGGACCATTTCAGGTCTAGTGATGTACACGCCAAGGAACTTGAAGCTTTTGACTCTCTCCACTGCGGCCCAGTCGATGTGGATGGGAGCGTGCTCTCTCTGCTGTGTCCTATAGTCCACGATCAGCTCCTTCATTTTGTTAACGATGAGGAAGAGGTTATTTTCCTAGAACCACTCCGCCAGGGCTCTTACCTCCTCCCTGTAGGCTGTCTCGTCGTTGTTGGTAGTCAGGCCTACCACTGTTCTGTCATCAGCAAACTTGATTATTGAGTTAGAGATGTGAGTAGCCAATTGCTGGTCAAAACACGTAAAAAATACAATAAAAATGTACTTTCCCTCATGAAGTGGAAACTGACACCAAGCCCATAGATATGATAAATCGGTGTGTATAGGATTGTATCAGCTCCTGTGGACACTGGAGGGCACATAAGCATAAAGTAACCAATATGGTTAACACTACTTTAGAAACATCAAAACAGATATAATGTGACAGTTTAACATATTGGCAAAATGTAAACCTTTAAAACAAACATGTTTTATGTATAAATGGAGGATGTGGGTTCAAATCCCATAACGAATGAGCAGACTCCTGTAGCTCAGAAATCCACTACCTGCTCTCTGATAGACAGCGATGGGGAGTTCTTAGGTTCAAGCAGTAACTCACAGTGGTGGAAAAAGTATACAATTGTCATACTTGAGTAAAAGAAAAGATAGCGTTATAAAAGTGAAAGTCACCCAGTAAAAGACTGCTTGAGTAAAAGTCTAAAAGTATTTGGCTTTAAAAAAAGTATAAAAAGTAAATGTAATTGCTCAAATATACTTAAGTATCAAAAGTAATAAAAAATAAATACTTTTAAATTCCTTATATATAGCAAACCAGACGGCACCATTATATTTTTTTATTTACGGTTAGCCAGGGGCACACTCCAACACTCACACTGCAACAAACAGACAATTAACAAACAAATCATTTGTGTTTTGTGAGTCCACCAGATCAGAGGCAGTAGAGATGACCAGGGATGTTATTTTGATCAGCGCGTGAATAGGAACCTTTTGTTTTTCTGCTAAGCATTCAAAATGTAACGAGTGCTTTTGGGTGTCAGATGGTATGGCATTATTTTTTATCACACATTATTTTCTTTAGGAATGTAGTGGAGTAAAAGTTACAAAAATATAAATAGTAAAGTAAAGATACCCAAAAAAACTCCTTAAATAGTCATTTGGAGTATTTTAACTTAGTTATTTTACACCACTTGTAATTCAGTCATATATTATTAATCCAAGAGCATTGTCCTGAGGAGCATCTACCTATCGCATTCTCCATGCCACTGACACTTTCACTGACTTCCCTCTGAGCTGCAAAATAGTCTGGATTTGCTTCAGAGAATGGCTGAGAGACACTGGTTGGTTCTGATTTTCTATAGTCCTCTACGTCAGGTTGTGTTTTGATAATTTCAGTTGTAGTCCTGGGTAGAGTGTCTCTCTCTGTCTGTTAGAATGCACCTCTACATTTTCTGTCTGAGGACTTTCCCCAAACAGCACATTATCATGTTTCCTCCATCTTGTGACCATCGTTAATGTAACTTTGTAGGAGTTCTATAATAAACATTTTAAAAACTCTGCAATCATTGCACCTATACAGTGCTTCTGTGAGTCCTCAAGTCCACTTTCAGATTGATGCCAGGACTGAATACTTTTGTATTTTCTCTCCTGTGCGAACCTTTATGTGCATTGACAGATTACCAGCAATGCTGAATCCTTGAGACGCATCCAGCTGCAGATTATGCGGTCTGAAGCTGCCTGTCTGAGATGGTATTTTTGCATCTCATGGTATGCAGTCTGAACTCCAGCCGTAACATAGTAAACTTTTCTTGTGTCCCTCCGTTTTGTATGACGTTACATTTCTATGTGTGAATTTGTATCGGTCCCTCCAATTCGTGTGATATAAATTTAATTAATATACGTTACAAATGTGTGGCTAACGTTGGCTAGCTGGCTACATGTCAGTAGCTCTGGTCCAGGGCGTCATGTTAAGTGTGTTAGTATCGTAGTGGTAAAAGTTGGGAGAGTTAGCGGAGTATAAATTGGCTACACGAGCTAGCTAGCGTTAGCTAGTAACGTTAGCTAGCTCTCTGTCAGGATTCGACATCCTGTCTCAGCTCATATGTCTCACAGCGTGTGTGTCCTGAGAAGGTATTTGCTGGAATCCTTTGCCACAATCAGGGCAGCGATATGGATAATCCTGTGTAAATTCTAGTGTGTTTTTTCAGATCACCGCTGGTGCCGAATCCTTTGCCACAATCAGGGTGATACAGTTGTTCTCCCGAGTGTCTCCGCGTGTGTCTTTTCAGACCACCGCTAGTGCTGAATCCTTGGCCACAATCACAGCAGCGATATGGTTTCTCCCCTGTGTGGATCCTCATGTGCTCTGTCAGTTTACTGTTACAGGAAAAATATTTACTACAAACATGACAAGAAACATTAGCTGCAATGTGAGTTTGGAGGTGATCTTTCTTACTTTCTGTGGACTCCATACTTTTCCCACAGACACCACATTGATGATCTTTATCCCCTGTATGGGTTTTAACATGTCTAATTAATGTACTCATGTAATTAAAAAACTTGCCACACACCTTGCAACAACAGGGAGAAGCAAAACTTTGCCTGTGTGATTTCAGATGGGACAACTGTGTGGATGTGCTGCCCATAGTAGTGATACGGGAGTTTTGCCCTTTTACCATATGTTTTCTCTTTGATTTGACTGGCTTAAAACCTCTCGCAGGTCCTCCCTTCTCCATGCCACTAACACTTTTACTGTTTTCACTCTGAGCTGCAAAACAGTCTGGATTTGCTTCAGAGAATGTCTGCGAGACACTGGTTGGTTCTGATTCTACATAGTTCTCTCGGTCAAGTTGTGTTTTGATCGGTTCAGATGTAGTACTGGGTAGAGTGTCTCTCTCTACGTTTTCTTCCTTTTGGGTTTGATAGAGATGTGAGGGGTGAGTTGGGTACTCATCACAGTCACTTTTCACATAGGCGGGAGTGAAAATGGAGTCTATGGTATCTGCCTCAAGCCCTTGAAGCTGCTCTTCTTCCCGACTGGTCCCGATTTCCTCCGGTTCCTCTTTTATCTGTGTGGGCTGTGGGTCCTCCTGCCTCAGACTGGTGTTCCACTCTTGCTGATCAGGGGGGACCTCCATTTCAGAGACGGAGAGAGAGAGGTCTGGAGGAAGAGAAGCGAAAGGAAGAAACTTAACTCAATGCTGACTCACTTTGGCATTGCTCCTTTTGTCCAATAACATTATGATTTAGTAAGTTAGACAAACGTACCGAGTAACACACCTGCCCTGCGTAGCTTTATCTCAGGTTGAAGAACTATGTCGAGCAGCCTTTGTAGACGGACAACTTCCTCCTGATACTCTACTATAGTTTTTTCAACGACCCCGAATATCTCCTCGGCAGCATATGTTAATCTCTCGTTGAGAAAAACCCTCAACAACTGTATGTTAGACATTTTTACTTGTTAGATAACGCGAGTTGCTAGCTAACGTCTGGGTTGTTTTCGTCACTAATGTAACACCGCTGATGAATGATTAACACAGTCACAAAGTCATAATTGTGGCTAAACTCCGCTATTTCTACAATGTATGTTATTAAAAACTTATTTTAAGTGTAACCCTTCCCTTAAATGATTACCAAAAATAACATTTTGTAGCCAATGATGCCTTTGTGGCTGTAATATCTAGTGGGAAACCGTTGTTTTCATCATGTGCAGAATCAGCGACAAAGACATCCGGTGACAATAAATCATTTGCGCTCTTGTCGTAAACGAGTAAATACATTTCTCTATGGCCACCTGCTGGAGTGGAGTGTGGCAAAGGTTTGGCTTATCAGAGGTGGAACCTGTTGAAATTGAGTTACACTGACAAAACACATCCTCCTTGATTCGTTGAGAAACATAAACAATAAAACAAAACAATGAAAGTACATCATTAACCATAGATTAAGAGCATTTGAAAAAATGTATTTAAAAAATGGTTCAGTGATAATGCTATCAACTACGAGAGCCTTATTTAAATTCAACCTGTTTGGCCTTTATAGTACTTTAGATGTGTAACACATTATATGGATTGGTGATTGGATAACTGCCAAACATTTCAATGTCTCCAATGTTTCATAATCGTGCAAAACCGTCAGAGCACAACAAATTGGCCAGTGTTACCTAGTGTTGATTTTTCAGTGTGGATTCAGGTGTTACATTGAGACTGTAAGTGTTACATTAACACTCAGTGGTGTAAAATAATCCCAGTGTTGAGTGTGATTGTGTCAGTGTTACTCTGTGGAGAGTAAAATAGTCCCACCAAAACCACACCCATCATTATCAGATTTCCCAGCATGCTCAACTGCAGGGATACATTTTTGTTTTTAATATCTGTGTTTTTGCATGTACATTTATTGATGGATTAATCTTATGCTACACAGATAAATAAATAAAAATCTGAACTAATCCAATCAGTTAGTTTGATTTATTGCACCCGTTACTGAAATGGTGTAGGTAGTCTCCTCACAATGTTCTTAACCCTGACAGTCACTCTGAATGCAGGTTGAAGGTGAATACAATTCAAACAGTTGGATATCCTAACTCTGTCTGGATTCCAATAGGAATTACAGACCACTTGGCAAGCCATCATAATGTGACTTGCATGCCTGATGTGGCTTGTAAACCAGGAGGTTCCTAACACTGTGTTAGGGTAAAACTTGGCCATCAAAGTAAGGCCTTTAATAATGCATTGTGCTAAGGAGTTTCATTTTAATTATAATGTATGCTTAGAAACTGATTTGGTAAGATCCACAGTACCGATAATGAATTAATTCAACACCCATGTCCCTCTCACTAACAAATAATCAT
Organism: Oncorhynchus mykiss; assembly: GCF_013265735.2. Classification (NCBI taxonomy): domain Eukaryota; kingdom Metazoa; phylum Chordata; class Actinopteri; order Salmoniformes; family Salmonidae; genus Oncorhynchus; species Oncorhynchus mykiss. Next base: position 9,042,997 of record NC_050570.1, read on the forward strand.
GGATGGTAAACTCTACAATTTACTTGAAAAGGCAAGGCACACTGGGGAGTTATATTGGAGGCTTGGCTTAGTGGGGGGGGGGGGGGGGGGGGGAGACTTTCAATGTGTTGTTTTTGGCCATCTGTGAGTGGAAGTACACGTTTAAGTGGTATACAGTTATGTTAAAGTTTGAACTTGTTTGCTGCCAGTCCTGAAGTCTTTGTAAATATGTACATAAGAGCATGTGGCATAAAATACATACAAATATTATTGTAATATCCTTAATCAAACATAACACCATTGGTACAAACTATATACACCTCCTAGTGTTAAAAATACTATGTCAGGTGTTAATTGCCTAACACTGACAAAGTATAACAGCGTCAGCAGTGTTCATTTAACATTGGAATATGTGGACCTGTATAGACAGTTTTAAAGTTTTAAATGCAACACTGTCCGAGTCATGTATTGAGACACTTAACATGTTATTCTGTCTACTTTTCCCTCATAGTGAATATTGGAATCAAGCCCATAGTCTCTGATCCTGTAGACACCTGAGGACACATAAGTACAAAGTAACCAATATTGTGAACACCACTTTAGCAACACAATCCCTTGGTTCTTCAAACCTTAAAAAAGGTTGACTGTCAGGGAATGCATCTTTAAACTGTAGGTTTGCCTTTCTCAGGTTGCTCCGCAACAGTAGTTTTAGACTAATTTGCCCTTCAAATAAAGACATATTTTCCAACTGTCATCGCTTATGTACCAATTTTCCATTGTTTCCTTTGAGTCCTGTGAAACTCCCTTAACTTTGGGACAGGTAAAATCCTATGCATATGTCATTTTTTGGGGCTTTTGGGGCCATAGCCTTTTATTTGCCAAACTCTTGTATTATCTTTTGGATGGTCCAGAGTTAGTGCCAAAATAATTTGTATTTTCCTTTTGCAATATGCACATTTTTGCTTCAACTGGGCAAATCATTTCAATGCCACTTTCCTGCCTCATGTCAAACAGTGACAGGCGATCCATTTCCTTCCTCATTGTATTTTGGATTTAGCTCAACTTCCTTTTACTGTACTTTCTGATGGTTTCAACAACAAAAAATGTGTATCGGAGATTCCCCAATAGAAGACATTAATTGACGCTTTCATGCTCTTGCGCAGTCTTCATTTTGGTTGTCATGGCGAATGTTCAACTGGTGCATGACCTGTGGAGAACAATAAAAATATGAAAAGAGACCCAGCACACTGCATTGTACAGTTTGCACCCATTTTAGTTATTTGACGATTTCACAATATTTTGATGACCCACCTGGCCTGGTTTACACATAGTCCTCAGGAAGCTTTTTACAACAAGGTGCACAAATGCTAAACCCAGGTACAAATGGAGCAGAGGGGAATGTGGAAACTAAGGTCCCTAAGATTAGATTCAAATGTGCATTGGTCTCAAAAAAAAGTTACATCTACTGTATGAAAACCCACAAGGTGGTAGCTTGTTTAGCATATAGTAATGAGCTGTGAGTTTGATATCTTTGAGACATTATTTCTATGTAAATCAATGTAGTTGTAATATTTTAATTAGTTGTAAAATCATGTAATGATGTCAGTCATAGCTGAGCATGGGCTTGGAGAAGCTAGTCTAGTATTCTCGAGTGCCAGATGCATGTCAGAGTGGTGGGATACAAGGTACATCAAAAGCTTGAGTTGTCATATTTTAATAATTTAACTGTTAAACAAACCAATTCATATACTTCAGCAATTCAAGTAAATACACAACATTTTTCCAATTTGATACTGATAAACACTTAAAAGAGCTTTAGCTAGCCACTTAAATCGAGAGATCATTTACAGATTAACAATGTAGCCTAGTACTTGAGCTCAAGTTAACCCAACAAAATAAAATAGCATATCTGAGAAACAATGGAGAACAATAATACTGAATGAACTCTTCTACGGAGCAACTCACATTTTACATGTTTAAAAACAAAGTCTATTTGCGGTGTGATGTTTCAGTAGGGTAAACCACATTTGAGGTATGTATTACTCAAAAACATATTTTGGCAGGCCGTAACCATTGATTAAAAGCTGGCTTCCAATAGGCTTGCCCATGCCCAGAGTTCACCACCTCATTAAAGGAGTACAATATTTCCAAGCTAAACAAATAATGATAGGGAGAGACTCTCCTGTGTACACAAACAATGAATAACTGGGGGGGGGGGCAGTCCTCCTGGGTCAGCAGTAAAGGATTCAGTTCTTCAAAACAACACCAATTCAAGTATCTTCTTCAATGCTTAGGGGAGAGTGCTGGACAAGCATATCTTCAAAAGGGATGTACTCTTCTAAGAGTCTTGGCAGTTACAGGTGAACAGCAGTCAGACTTGACTAGCCAGATAGCGGGTCAAAACTCAAAAGCGAATCAATCACATTGACCTTCTGCTGCAGCTTGGGGCTTCTACACTAAATTACCAAAAGTATGTGGACACCTTGTCGTCGCAAAATCATGGGCATTAATATGGTGTTGGGTCTCCCTTTGCTACTAGAACAGCATTCACTCTTCTGGTAAGACTTTCCACTAGATGATGTACATTGCTGAGGGAATTTGCTTCCATTCAGCCACAAGAGCATTAGTGAGGTCGAGCATTGATGTTTGGCGATTAGAACTGGCTCGCAGTTGGGGTTCCAATTCATCCCAAGGTGTTCGATGAGGTTGAAGTCAGGGCTCTGAGCAGGCCAGTCAAGTTCTTCCACACCAATCTTGACAAATAATTTCAGCATGGACCTCGCTTTGTGCACGGGGGCATTGTCATGTTGAAACAGGAAAGGGCCTTTCCAAAACTGTTGCCACAAAGTCGGAAGCACAGAATTGTCTAGAATGTCATTGTATGCTGTAGTGTTAAGATTTCCCTTCACTGGATCTAAGGGGCCTAGCCCGAACCATGAAAAACAGCCCCAGACCATTATTCCTCCTCCATCAAACTTTACAGTTGGCATTATGCATTGGGGCAGGTAGCGTTCTCCTGGCATCCGGCAAACCCAGATTCTTCCGTCAGACTACAAGATATGAAGCGTGATTCATCACTCCACAGAACGCATTTCTCCTGCTCCAGAGACCAATGGTGGCGAGCTTTACACCACTCCAGCCGACGCTTGGCATTGTGCATGGTGATCTTAGGCTTGTGTGCGGCTGCGCGGCCATGGAAACCCATTTCATGAAGTGCCCAACGAACAGTTCTTGTGCCGACGTTGCTTCCAGAGGCAATTTGGAACTCAGTAGTGAGTGTTTCAACTATTTTTAAGCGCTACGTGCTTCAGCACTCGGCGGTCCCATTCTTTAAGCTTGTGTGGCCTACCACTTTGCAACTGAGCCTTTGTTGCTCATAGACGTTCCCACTTCACAATAAGAGCACTTACAGTTGACCGGGAAAGCTCGAGCAGGGCAGACATTTTATGAACTGACTTGGAAAGGTGGCATCCTATGACGGTGCCATGTTGAAAGTCACTGAGCTCTTCAGTAAGGCCATTCTACCGGCACTGTTTGTCTATGGAGATTGCATGGCTGTGTGCTCGATTTTATACACTTGGCAGCAAAGGGTGGGGCTGAAATAGCCAAATTCACTACTTTGAAGGGGTGTCCACATACTTTTGTATGTAGGAGTATCTAATCTACAGCTACTGAGCCAACCCAAGGCCTAGGCCTGTTTTACAGAGGCTCTACTCTGCAGGTACTGAATAGAGCCCTAGGCCGGGCTTACGAAGGCTCTACTCCGCAGGCACTGAATAGAGCTCTAGGTCTGGGTTACGAAGGCTCTACTCTGCAGGTACTAAGTAGAGCTCTAGGTCTGGGTTACGAAGACTCTACTCTGCAGGTACTAAGTAGAGCTCTAGGCCTGGGTTACAAAGGCTCTACTCTGCGAGTACTAAGTAGAGCTCTAGGCCTGGGTTACGAAGGCTCTACTTAGCAAGGAACCAAGTAGAGCTCTAGGCCTGGGTTATGAAGGCTCTACTCTGCAGGCACCGAGTCCGGACCCTCATCCCTCAGCACGCCCATCTCAGGGCTAGGCAGGGCTGGGTCAGAGGTAGGCGTGTCGGCCTGCTCCTGGGAGAGGTCTTCAGAACACCGGCTCACGGTTGGGGAAATGACGTCGGGGCTTGTGTCACATGACTCTGTGCTCTGCTCCGACATGGCAGTGGTGATCGTCGCGGCAACGCTGGGCGGGATGAGATCAAACTCGTCGTCGTCCTCCTCCAGGATAGGCGACTCGTGGACATCTATGGGGAAGAGGGAGACTCAGGGTGAGTCTCAGTCTAAAGTGGCCTCCATCTACACTCATTGTAAAAAAAAAAAAAAACAGCACCTGTCCAATTTCTTTCTCATAATTTCAGATAAAGGAAAGGAAGAATTAATGCAACTTAACACTATCAAGATGTACCCTCAGAGAGGCACTGAGAAGGACTTACTGTGATGTCTCTGGTCATGTGTGTTTTGTCCTATACTTTCTTTTTAATCGCAGCCCCTGTCCCCGTAGGAGGCCTTTTGGTATGCCATCATTGTAAATAAGAATTTGTACTTAGTTAAATAAAGGTTCAATTTAAAACAAATACATAAATAAAAGTAGATTGAACTGAAACATTGAATTCAGTTACTTGACAAAGTGTGATGTGTAGCGCTAACTAAAGGGCTCTTTAGTATGTAGAAGTATGTAGAATTACGTGCAAAAAGACACTCCATTGCTGTGTTTACATAACGTTGTCTCAAAACACTGAAAAATGTATGATTAGCAACTATTTACAGTAAACAACATTTGTTTTGTCTGCCAATGTTGCCGTCATGACTGTAAAATGTCAAACTCACTGCTGAAGGCCTCTGGGTACTGCTTGGCGATCTTGCCCTTTAACGTCCTGCGTGGACAAAATAGAACCATGAATAAATGGATTATGTTCTCATTACAGAAGGAAACAAAGGTTAGAGCAATAATTGTGTGACTACTCCCATGAGCGAGTGTAAAAATTGGACGAGAGAGTGAGTGACTGAAAAAGTTCCCATTCGTAGTCGGTATAAGGTTTGCTTAGAGGAAATCTACAATCCACTAAGAGTATAGATAATCCAATAAGCCAGGGGTTTGTTAAACAACCCCTTGCCCCTTATCCGTGGAACTTCATGTACAGTGCATTTGGATTCAGAGCCCTTGACTTTTTCCACATTTTGTTATGTTACAGTCTTATTCTAAAATGGATTACATTTTTTTGCCCCTCACCAATCTACATACCCCATAATGACAAAGCGAAAACAGGTGAGATATTTATGCAATTTAAAAAATAAAACAGAAAAACCTTATTTACCTAAGTAAATAGAAACAGGTGCATCCTGTTTCCATTGATCATCCTTGAGATGTTTCTACAACTTGGAATCAGGGCTTTATGGTAGTGACCAGACAGAAGCCACTCCTCAGTTAAAGGCACATGACAACCCGCTTTGAGTTTGCCGAAAGGCACCCAAAGGACTCTGACCATGAAACAAGATTCTCAGTCTGATGAAACCAAGATTGAAATCTTTAGCCTGAATGCCAAGCATCACGTCTGGAGGAAACCTGGCACCATCCCTACGGCGTAGGATAGAAACTTCCCAAATACAGGTGTGCCAAGCTTGTAGTTTCATGCGTAAGAAGACTTGAGGCTGTAATCGCTGCCAAAGATGCTTCAACAAAGTACTGATGTAACGGATGTGAAACGGCTAGCTTAGTTAGCGGTGCGCGCTAAATAGCGTTTCAATCGGTGACGTCACTTGCTCTGAGACCTTGAAGTAGTGGTTCCCCTTGCTCTGCAAGGGCCGCGGCTTTTGTGGAGCGATGGGTAACGATGGGTGACTGTTGTTGATGTGTGCAGAGGGTCCCTGGTTCGCGCCCGGGTATGGGCGAGGGGACGGTCTAAAGTTATACTGTTACACTGAGTAAAGGGTTTGAATGTTTTTTTTTGTAATACGTTTGCAAAAATGTCTAAACCTGTTTTCAGATCTACAGAAATGTTTAGGGGGTAAGGCTTGGGGTTATTTTTGTAGAGAATTGTGATGCTAGAGGACGGGGCTATAGGTAGTCCATTATCTTACGTAGAACGAGGACATCTGTGGGAAGGCAATGGGGGTTGCCTAGTATTAGTATTCACCTGATTCTCCTAAAGATGCTGTCCAAGTCTTTCTTCATCTCCACCAGGGTGCGTGTGTGAAGCAGGAAGTGTTCGTTCATCTGCAGCAGCCGCACGTTGGACAGCCCGTTGAAGTTGATTAGCATCTCATTGGTCTTTTCAAAGCGGTCCAGCCTGGAAGAGGAGCAAATAATGAGCAAGATAAATAGGCTTAACTAGGCAAGTCAGTTAAGAAGAAATTCTTATTTTCAATGACGGCCTAGGAACAGTGGGTTAACTGCCTGTTCAGGGGCAGAACGACACATTTGTACCTTGTCCGCTCGGGGGTTTGAACCTTCCGGTTACTAGTCCAATGCTCTAACCACTAGGCTACCCTGGTGTTAAATTTGTATCGAGCTGTGGCAAAGCTGTGCCTATTTTGCCATAGTCTACCCACACTGACTGCTAACCAATGTTGGGTTGTATTTGACTAACAAATCACAGTGAGTGCAAGGCCACCCATCAAGACCCCCTTGCAGACAGAGAGAAATATCAATAAATCCAGCAGATGTACAATGTGGACTGTGCTGTAGTTCAGACTTGTCACTCACATGTGCCTTTGGGCTTGGATGATGGCGTTGACATCCTCCGCGTTTACCATACTGAGCATTCTGTTACAGAACATTCCAGAGGCTGTGGGTTCCATGGTGCTGGTGATGCTGGAAAGCAATTGGAAAATAAATGCTACACCATCAAGTGTTATTACATGAATGTCAAACAACTAGGCTAGCTAGCTATGCGTTTATCACCAAGATAGCTAACAAATGAGCCTGTTGTGGTCAAGAAATGCTATGGGCATTGGCAAGATGCAAGGCTCATTAAGCGTCATCTAGAAATAAATGTTCATTTAGCCAGATAACTAATCATGTAAAAATCTGTCGTTCTGCCCATGAACAAGGTAGTTAACCCACTGTTCCTAGGCTGTCTTTGTAAATAATGTGTTCTTAACTGACTTGCCTAGTTAAAGGTAAAAAATATATTTAAAAAACGTTAGGTGGTGCAGAATACTAGCTAACGTTACCTAAGTAGAAAGACAGACCATAAACAAGCTACGTTAGCTAACATAACACTTACGACAGGTTCCAAACAGGTTATATCCGTGAATTTTCTTCAACACTTGAACGGAAATATACACGTTTACATTAAGCTACTGTCAGTCACTTCCATAACTGAAGCTAACTGCAATTTAGCAGGCTGTGGCAGAGAAACATTTCTTAGTTTGGGGAAACCGAACGCTACGCCGCACTTCAGTGCGGTGAAAAATGTTTATCACATGACAGCAAATGCATGTCAGTCATTTCCGGTGGAAAACTAAAGCTAGTTTAAATATCTAATTTGTAGTGTTGAATTTACGAATTGTTTAAATTTATGTAGGGTTTTTCCCCTCTATTGGGCGAGTATAAGTGTTTATGCCGCGTTCAAGACAACTCGGAAACTCGGAAATATCCGACTTGGAAACTCGTATAAAATAGTTATCTTGAATGTGGGACTAGATTTAGCCCTGAAACAGCATAAAGGAGCATACAAGGTTTTTGGGAATATAATAATCATGCCAGAAACATAAAATCCGGACTCAAACTCACAAAATTACTTTTATTGAAAGACTAGTAAAAAAAAAAAAAAAAGTACATCATCATGTATAAAAATACAAAATGTCTAGAGCAAACTTGGTAAATAAATGCAAGTGCATAGCAACAATACATGCATGTAGCGCTAAAGCACTAAAGCTATTTTAAGAAATGCACAATTGTAAATTGCTCTGGTGAAGAGCGTCTCCTAAATGACAAATGTAAAGCTAAGTCGACTTAAATTATATTCAGGTCATATGCAACATCACAGGGAAAAGATGAGAGAAAAGTAAAGTTTTATTAATATACATCTAATTAAATTCATATTTCAACAGGCTGGATACCTGATACGGAGGTACAGGTCCAATCAAATGTTTGTTTATAACATAATAAATTACTACACGATAATGTAGATTTAAAAAAAAAAGACAAGTATTGATCCCAATATTTCACAAATACTGTTATAAATTGTGAATTTCTGACTAGAACACTGCTCGTTTAAGAACTACATTAAAGCTAATCATATGACAGAACTACCAAACTTTGAATGTAACATCTTTAAGTTATTACAGTGAGAAACCAGAATAAAGTAATATGGGGAAAATGCTGTAATACAAATAAATATGAAATAAATAACAAAAACTGAACTAGAAAGCCGTCACCCTCCATTTAAATATGTACACATACATACAATCCTCCCTATGTTATGGCTCATTAAAACAAACAGATTTTAGTGTCCTTTTAATGCCACTAATAGCCTACAAAATACATTGAAATTATCAGGTTTGCATTTCAAATTGAATGAATTTAATTGTGCTTTGGTTGTTTGATGTATGCTAGTATATCGTGGTTGCTTAACTAACCAAGGAATGAGGAATCCTAAGTTCAGAACATAATAAGTCCTCAAAAGTATAAAATGATTAAATAAAGATCAATAGCATTGATATACTGTATGTATCACAAGTAGGCCATCCATTTAAATCTGAAACACCTGCAGCACCACAAGAGGCAATGTGGCTTAAATTATGTGGAAGTCCTGCAAAAAAACAAAAACAAAAACACTAATACACAAACCGTTTCCTCAAAACAATAAAAAAAAAACAATACACTTATTGACAACAGGGGTGCAGATTTAGAATGTTGTGCTCATGGGGAGAGAAAACACTTAGAGGGTTTGATTTCTGAGGCCACCCATACATGAAATGTATGCATGCATTACTAAGTCGTTTTGGATAAAAGTGTCTGCTAAATGGTATACATTACATTGTAGGTCTAGGTTGTTGCAGTAGATACACTGTTTGTGTGTATGTATGTATGCATGCATGTGTGCGAGTTGGTTCTTCTATACTTGTGGGGATTGAAAACCCCCAAAAGGATAGTAAATGAATGGAAATTCTCCATCGTGGAGACATTTCCCACATCCCCATGAAGACAAAGGCTATTTTAAATTCAGGGGTTAGGTTTAGGGTTACAATTAGAGTTATGGTAAGGGGTTAGTGGTTAGGTTTAGGGTTACGGTAAGGTAAATTGGATTTGGAATGGAAATAAATGTTAGGTCCCCACGAGGATAGAAGAACAAAACGTGTGTGTGTGTGTGTTAATTACATCATCCTGTCCCCTTACTGACAGTAAGAAAAACTCAAGTATAAAAGTTTACCACGCTCTAGAACTCTAGAAGGAATAGGTCATGATCTGAACTGGTCACGATTGTATTTTCTGGTGTATAATACAGCAGATGAGACAATTTTGCGAATTTGTTCCCCCTTTTAAATAAAACAATACTTTGTGGCTTCGGGGCATTATGTCTGGAAAATACGAATAAGACTTCAACAAAAATTGTAGTTATGCTTTTAAGGCCATGCAATAGCTTATTAGACTTATGCATCTGATCTACGGATATTTTGGATGAGAGGGGTTATTTTCTTCGGCATTCATGCAAAACTCACTAATGTGTTGCTTCTCTTCATTTTGAAAGCCTAAGGCCTCCATTAACATATAATAAGCAGGAGAAAACTCAAACTTGCACTAACTATTATGGTCTCAAAAGGGACATTTCACAATTTTCAACTTCATATTCATCATCTCCAGCGCCACCTCAAAAAATGAGAAAAAGAAAATCACGCTTCGATGTTGTGTAGTTATAAAGATAGAAACACTTTTCTTCCTCTGATTTAATCCAGAAACACTTTTGACATGATCAGGTAGTTCGTTTCCTAACCTTTGCCTGCGCATAATTGTTTTCAAAAAGATTCACGATGTCAAACGTTTTTCATCCGGAATCCAGATGGTGTGCGTCCTTTAAGACTACAAAACATAGACAGACACCTGCCGTTTTTAAATATGTTGATGTTTGGGGTGATGCTGGAGATAATAAATGTCACGTTGAACCTTTTTGAAATGTCCCTTTAATATCATCCCTTAGTACCAACACTGACAAAACACTGGCGCTGCCTTCCCTCACTAAATTAAGGCTGGTGTATTGGCTGTTGGTGGTGTATTGACTGTTGGTGCTGTGAATAGGCCTTTCTCAACCGAGGCCGATATATAAATATATACAGGCCCATATAAAGAATCAATAAAAAAAATGGTATAAATGCAAATGTGTTTCAGTATAATACAAGTGCTACTGTACGACTGTAACCTGTAAAAGGTATGCTGGTGATCAGTCAGAGCTACAGCATTTCATGTCAAGGAGAAAAACACACCAAGAAAGGTGTTCGAACATTTGCAACACGTAGGTACTACATGACTTGCCCAATAAGAAAAGCTAATTTTCCGTTGCATGCCCGGCCTAACGAACATGAACCCAGGACAAGGAGAATACCAAGTACAAGACCTGATGGTTTAGTCAGTCCACAAGTTACCAAACTAACAAACAAAATTACTGAAAAAAAAAAAAAGTCAAAATGGTTTTCAGCTGCTCGTTGACTGAAGGAAATCAGACCTAACTCATTTTTATAAGCGCTTGTAAACCAGAAGCACTCCCAAAGGCTTCCTCAAAGATGCACACACTGTGGTGCAGCGTCACCAGTCTCCCTCCTCAACGGTCTGAGGTGTTGTCATGGTGACCTGTAGCTGAGGAGTCTCTAAGCTCTTCTGGCTGTTTGACCTCTTCACCTCCTCTTCCTCCTCCGTCACTTCTACCACCTCCACCTCTTCTTCCTCGTACCCTTCCTCCTCCTCCAGCTCCTGCCGCTGCCGTTGCTGTTTTTTGCGGCAGCAGGGCTTGAAGAGGTGGGGGTCGATGAGTACCTCCCCAAACCGGCCCTTGTAGATGATCCCACAACACACCCTCTGCCTAGAGGAGGAGCAAAGGGGCATGGGATTATTCCTATGATACAGACAGTACATCCAACCATTCGAGATACAGACAATTATTGTTACAGACACTAAGCATGTGCACATATAAAATACAAAATAAATCCTCCTTCGATGGCTCATCTTTCTTTCTTTCTCTTGCTTTCTCTTTCATTCATTCTTTCCTCTCTTTTATCTAACTACCAGAGCAGTGGTGAGGATGCGCATCTGGTGAAAATTAACAAGGAAGCTTCCAGGCTGGAGAATACAGATGCAGTGTTCTGTTAGGAGGCTCATGAGCTCACAGCACACACACACACACACACACCACTGCATTGTGTGAAGTTTATTGTTTTTAAATAAACTGGGAAAGAGTGGCCACACACATACAGGCCATAAAGGATAATGAATTAATGATGTACCACCTTATCGACTGAAGACTGTATGAAACTGTATGAGTGTTATCAGACATGGGGGACACAGGAAACCAGTTACAGTCACTCAGATACAACCTACGGACACATTCTTCCTGTTTATCATCCTCACTATCATTGTTCTCAGAGGAATAAATCCACTTCAAAAACACTTGTGACCATGGATATGGGAGGCTGCATAAGGATCAGAAGACTTCCCACATTTATTCCGCACTAAATCAATACAAACACTGACTAAATAAGTACAGACAATCTACCAGAACAAAAAATTAAATATATATATATATATTTTAAGTAGGGAAAATGTATTAAATGAAACATTTGGACAAGGCAGTCATGAACATTCTACATGTCAGAGTTTGCAGGACAGAAAGGGATGTTTTTCCCCAGACCCAGATTAAACCTCGACTTCATATACCCGATTCTGTGTTTCCAAACATTGCCGCACAAGGGCGATGCACACAAGTTGGTGGTAGAGCACGGGGGAGTTGTTATAGAATGCCAGCAAAAAAAAAAGCCTATATTTACATGTTGCTTATGAGTAAATTTCACTCTACTTTTGGACTATAATTGGATTTTTAAGGCTCGTATGAATGTCCTGCTTAATAGAATGTTTGTGTCATCATCGCAAATAAACTGCATTATACTCAAAAAAAATAGTTCAACTTCAACCAGTAAAACGGCTCTTTCGCTAGCTTTTGCAACAGCCTATGTCAATGAGCGTTAGCATTCTAGCTAACAACTGCTGCATCCAAAATAGGTATTTTGCAAAGATCACAACCAAAAATAATCTTAACAACTGTTCAAGCAAGAATCAAAACATCATTGTAGCGTATGAGAACCTAAAAAAAGTGAATTTGTTTGTAAATCTAGGCTGTTGAAAATGCGCAGATGGCTTTCTTACTGAAGCCAAGAGTCGCGCACATCTGTGAGTGACGTCAGTGTGGCGTGTACTGGAAAGGGGTTGATTGCACTTTCAATGGATATTTTCAGTCCCGGACAAGGTTTAAACTGTGTCCTGGGAAACTGGTCCATACTGTCGGTCAGGGCATGTATATAAAACGCAACATGCAACAATTTCAAAGATTTAATGAGTTGCAGTTCATACAGTGGGGCAAAAAAGGATTTAGTCAGCCACCAATTGTGCAAGTTCTCCCACTTAAAAAGATGAGAGAGGCCTGTAATTTTCATCATAGGTACACTTCAACTATGACAGACAAAAATAGAAAAAAAAATCCAGAAAATCACATTGTAGCATTTTTAATGAATTTATTTGCAAATGATGGTGGAAAATAAGTATTTGGTCAATAACAAAAGTTTCTCAATACTTTGTTATATACCCTTTGTTGGCAATGACAGAGGTCAAACGTTTTCTGTAAGTCTTCACAAGGTTTTCACACATTGTTGCTGATATCTTGGCCCATTCCTCCATGTTGATCTCCTCTAGAGCAGTGATGTTTTGGGGCTGTTGCTGGGCAACACGGACTTTCAACTCCCTCCAAAGATTTTCTATGGGGTTGAGATCTGGAGACTGGCTAGGCCACTCCAGGACCTTGAAATGCTTCTTACGAAGCCACTCCTTCGTTGCCCGGGCGGTGTGTTTGGGATCATTGTCATGCTGAAAGACACAGCCACTTTTCATATTCAATGCCCTTGCTGATGGATGGAGGTTTTCACTCAAAATCTCACGATACATGGCCCCATTCATTATTTCCTTTACACGGATCAGTCGTCCTGGTCCCTTTACAGAAAAACAGCCACAAAGCATGATGTTTCCACCCCCATGCTTCACAGTAGGTATGGTGTTCTTTGGATGCAACTCAGCATTCTTTGTCCTCCAAGCACGACAAGTTCAGTTTTTACCAAAAAGTTATATTTGGGTTTCATCTGACCATTTGACATTCTCCCAATCTTCTTCTGGATCATTCAAATGCTCTCTAGCAAACTTCAGACGCGCCTGGACATGTACTGGCTTAAGCAGGGGGACACGTCTGGCACTGCAGGATTTGAGTCCCTGGCGGCGTAGTGTGTTACTGATGGTAGGCTTTGTTACTTTGGTCCCAGCTCTCTGCAGGTCATTCACTAGGTCCCCCGTGTGGTTCTGGGATTTTTGCTCACCGTTCTTGTGATCATTTTGACCCCACGGGGTGAGATCTTGCGCGGAGCCCCAGATCGAGGGAGATTATCAGTGGTCTTGTATGTCTTCCATTTCCTAATAATTGCTCCCACAGTTGATTTCTTCAAACCAAGCTGCTTATCTATTGCAGATTCAGTCTTCCCAGCCTGGTGCAGGTCTACAATTTTGTTTCTGGTGTCCTTTGAAAGCTCTTTGGTCTTGGCCATAGTGGAGTTTGGAGTGTGACTGTTTGAGGTTGTGGACAGGTGTCTTTTATACTGATAACAAGTTCAAACAGGTGCCATTAATACAGGTAACGAGTGAAGGACAGAGGAACCTCTTAAAGAAGAAGTTACAGGTCTGTGAGAGCCAGAAATCTTGCTTGTTTGTAGGTGACCAAATACTTATTTTCCACCATAATTTGCAAATAAATTCATAAAAAATGCTACAATGTGATTTTCTGGATTTTTTTTCCTCATTTTGTCTGTCATAGTTGAAGTGTACCTATGATGAAAATGACAGGCCTCTCATCTTTTTAAGTGGGAGAACTTGCACAATTGGTGGCTGACTAAATACTTTTTTGCCCCACTGTATAAGGAAAACATTAAAATGAAATAAATTCATTAGGCCCTAATCTATGGATTTCACATGACTGGGAATACAGATATGCATCTGTTGGTCAGATACCTTAAAAAACAGTACGGCATGGATCAGAAAACCAGTCCGTATCTGGTATGACCACCACTTGCCTCATGCAGAGCGACATTTCCTTCGCATATAATTGATCAGGCTTTTGATTGTGACCTGTGGAATGTTGTCCCACTCCTCTTCAAAGGCTGTTTAATGATGCTGTATATTGGCGAGAAGAGGAACACGCTGTCGTACACGTCAATCCAGAGCATTCCAAACATGCTCAATGGGTGACTGGTGAATATGCAGGCCAATGAAGAACTGGAACATTTTCAGCTTCCACGAATTGTATACAGATCCTTGCGACATGGGGTCGTGCAATATCATTCTGAAACATGAGGTGATGGCGGCTGATGAATAGCACGACAATGGGCCTCAGGATCTTGTGGTGGTATCTCTGTGCATTCAAATTGCCATTGATTAAAATGCAATTGTTTTCTTTGTCCGTAGCTTGTGCCTGCCCATACCACAACTCCACTGCCACCATGGGGCACTCTGTTCACAATGTTGACATCAGCAAACCGCTCACCCACACGACTCCATACACATGGTCTGCGGTTGTGAGGCCGGTTGGACATACTTACAAATTCTCTAAAACGACGTTGGAGGCGGTTTATGGTTGAGAAATTAACATTCAATTCTCTGGCAACAGCTTTGGTGAATATTCCTGCAGTCAGCATGCCAATTGCACGCTCCCTCAAAACTTGAGACATCTGTGTTGTGTGACAAAACTCCACATTTTAGAGTGGCCTTTTATTGTCCCCAGGACAAGGTGCACATATGTGATGACCATGCTGTTTAATCAGCTTCTTGATATGCCACACCTGTCAGGTGGATGGATTATCATCTCGACAAAGCAGAAATGCTCACTAACAGGGATGTAAGTGTAGCCGATGTGAAATGGCTAGCTAGTTAGCGGTGGTGCGCGCTAGTGGCGTTTCAATCGGTGACGTCACTTGCTCTGAGACCTTGAAGTAGTGGTTCCCCTTGCTCTGCAAGGGCCGTGGCTTTTGTGGAGTGATGGGTAACGATGCTTCGAGGGTGACTGTTGATGTGTGCAGAGCGTCCCTGGTTCGCGCCCAGGTCGGGGCGAGGTGACGGACGTAAAGTCTATACTGTTACATAAACAAAATACTACACAAAATTTGAGAGAAATACGCTTTTTGGAACATTTATGGGATCTTTTATTTCAGCTTATGAAACATGGGATCAACACTTTGCATGTTGGGTTTATATTTCTGTTCAGTGTAGTTTACTGGGAAGATCCTCCAGCCTTACCTCTTCCAGTAAGTGAGGTCCAGGAAGGAGAAGACAGGGGAACGGCTGGAGCTAGGGGAGAGTTCTGTGTCAGTGCCCTCGTCTGAGGGGTTGCTGTAGCTGGGAGACTGGGCCGGCGAGGCACTGGACGTGGTGCTGTGGGCATCAGAGTCTGGAGAGGCGGTAGAACCATAGATGAAGTAAGTTATACTGTAGTGTACATTATTTGGTAGAACGCAGCAGGGGTATGTTCAGAGTGGGAATGTCACACAAAGTTTGAAACATCTCATCCGCCAGAATATTTACATAATAATTAGGTGGGTGCTTATATTTGTCTTATACAAGCGTGTATAATATGCATGCGTGAATTGAAAATGTGCTATTTTGCATATCCCAACTCCCCCTGAGACACCCTTGGAAAGTGGGGCCACGGCCAGCCATTATCAATGGCGACACTGGAGCAATTAGGGTTAATTGCCTTGTAGGCTCAGGGATTCGAACTAGCAACCTTTTGGTTACTGGCCCAATGCTCTAACCGCTAGGCTACATGCGGTTAGGCTACAATACAAGGATACTTGTGAAATGAAAAAAATTTCACCTACCTCAGTGCCTCAGCACCTGAAAAGCACTGAGATTGGGTCCTTATGGTTACATTGATCTATTACTGAAGTGGTCAAACCCCATTATGTTTATGGTTGCATTGATAACAGGACTTACTGTTTCTCTTCAGCTCTTTCTGCAGTCGGCTGATCTCTCTTGGCCTGGCTCTCTTGGAGAGGGACTTCAGCTTCTTTGGCCTGGAAGACATCTTTAGGCTGGGGCCTCCTCGGGCATCAACCACCTAAGATAATAGAGGAGGGGAGAGAAGTGTAGAGAGGAGGATAAGAAAGAAAAGGAGATGGGAGGATAGGAGCTCCTCTCTTTTTGGTGTTATTCATAACCATTTTCAACAGACAGGTGAGTGGTGAAGAGGAGATCAAGACATGTGGAGCTTACATGATTCCAGCTTTTCTTAGACCCCACTGGGAGTTTCTTCCATCGTTTCACAAGGAGTACACAGGCATTGCAGATTTCACCAGACCGAGTTTCACACAATCTACATGAGGGGAAAACATGTGAAATATGGGTTAAGCAGGACAATGTGAACCATGTCAATATTATGGTTCCGAATGTCATTACATTTTGGTTACCAGGACATATTTTATTTTTATTAAAACCATTTTAGATTAATTCACATGTAGTTGTCAACTCATAGGGACACTTTTGTAATTGTGAGTGTGTATGCTTGGGATGCAGAAATACTACACCCGTTTCCTGCATACGCAATGGAAACAGAACTGAATGTGACATTTCATTGACTCCGCTCCGTTATTTAAAAAAACAACAACTATATTTTGTACAATGCCTGCAGCAGACTACAGTCATTCTATTTTTACAACGTGGAAATAGACTATAAAGCCGCGGTAATTGTCAGAAATTCTTGCTTACCCGAAACAGCTCGTGAAGTCCTTCTCGTACCGCTTGCTATCCGTGAAGCGCGAGCTGGAGGACTTGGCGCGGCAGATGCAACAGCCGTCTAAACTCCGGTACATCTTCGGCTTGTGAAAGCCAAACATCTGTTTTCGAAAACAAAACAGCAAAGGCAATTTGCAGTTTATTAAAATGGAAAAAATATATGCAATAATCATAATGAGAAGGATTGGCCTATAACAGGCGATGGTTAGCCTACATGCCTGTTACATTTTGAGGTCATATATATTCTCCCTATTAATGGCTTATTCAAACGTTATGCAAAATATTCAGCTTGTGTACCAACCAGCGGAACAACAAGCGAACATTTCAATGTGTTTCTATATGGAGATGGTTGATATAGCTGACTTTCAATATTTTTTAGACGGTTCGCGAAATAAAGCGCGCTAGATGAAAGTGAGCGCCATACTCTGACCCAAATGGGACTGAATATAGGTCAGCTGTCTGCACGTCAGACAGATAATGTCCCCCTGCCGCCGCGCTCTTATCGCCCTCTGAGATTTGCATAGCTCCCGCACCGATATGGCAAAATACAACACATCATAAGCTAGGGCAAACCTGTAAACTCTGGTTTTGATGCTAAAGGACAGACCCGCCTGACCAGTGAATGAAAGAGGCTAATGTGATGAGACCTGCTTGTGTGAATACCTCGTGGTGCAATAAATTGTTGGTGCAATAAATTGTTTAAAAAAATGTTTATTTAAAAAAAATAATGGGGGTATGGTTTAATTCTAATCTACATTTAAAGTAGATTGTATCTTGTGTTGACATGCAAACCCCATCACTAAGCACACGGAGGCCTTCAAAATAATCATGCGGCAAAACCGTGAGCCGCGCCCCCCATGCTACTTGTTTTGCCATCGAAGCGGCAGTCCTTCGGGTCTCTTGACAATGCAGTGGTACGACCACAGACAGTAGCAGGATAATACAGTAGGCCTGTGTGCGGTAACTCTACATGGCAACACACTTCAAAGGTGGGGAAGGGGGAATGAGGGCGGTGTGTGTGATGCGCTATCATGTGCGAAATATTTCGAATTTTAAAGTTGTAAAACGGACTTAACATCGTTAATCATTCAAACTGACTGTTTAAAAACTAAAAACTCTTCGGTCATGATTAAAAAAAATAACCTTTCCAACGAGGAAAGAGTACTGTAAATCGATACGTTCACCGCCCACTTTCGCCAGGAAGCATGGCACACGAGCAGCCTCATGCGCACCCATTTTAAACGGAACCTTTCAACCCGTCGTCGGTCGTCTACCAGTCCATAAACTCGATTGTCGATGACACAACCGCATTATCAAACTTATTTCAGAAAACGGACATATTCCTCTCCAAAACGATACAATCATACATCGGAACAGTCTTGTAAATGTGATCTTTACCCTTTGTTATTTAAGCGATGCCGCGTCACTGGCCAGTGCACCTCCAAACACGCACCAAGTTCAACGCTTCGGTTAACAGTGACAACGTACTTCAATGTTATTGAATTGTGGTTGAACCTTGCCATCATTTGGTTAGGCTACTACTTGTTTTGTCGTGATAGACGCATCCATGAATGTGTTGACACACGGAGTAATCGCGTATAAACTCATCTCGGGTGGGCGTGATGGGAGCTCGAACTTGGGCATTAGTTGCATCAGTATACTATGCAGTCATTAATCAGAAACGGAACATGCATATTTCAACATTGCAAACTTAAAAATGGAATTAGAAGCTATGAATTCACCTATTCAAAAATCACAATTAAAACGAATTAATAATCAATACACCATACAATAATGTACAATGCATAGAGCTAAACAGTCAAGGGAATACAATGCGTTTAGGGCCAAATCTGCATTAAACATGGTTGCAATCGTTTCACCAATTATTATTTCAATTTAAACTAGCCTATAAAAGAAGTGGTAACATAGTAGGCATATAAATGCTTAATTCTAACGGTGACATCAATGTTAATTGTTCTCCCTCAAGTGAACAACAACTCGAGCTTACTTGTTTTGAATCATAGCCTACAATAGCCAAGCAAACAGACACCAAAAGCTTGCACAGTTTGAGTAGCTTCTTGAACAATAGCCAACACAATTCTTACCTTGATGCAAATCGAACGTAGTTGATACAAAGTAATAACCTTGAACACGAGTCGTTACAATGTAATTACTCTCACAATTCACGAGCAACCAGCTTTCTGTTGTTGACGTCTCGCTGGCTGTGTCTGGGACTGTGTAGTTGTGGACTCACTGCGCGTGCGCCCCATCAACGCCTCCATTTTCTGATTTTCTTCAATCAACCTAATTTGCATAAATGGCTGACGTTTCAGTGCGTCTGCGGTCTGCTGGCCTTATAAGGATGGGAACATTGCGCGGGAAGAGGGGGCTCGTCTCTCGTTGCTATGGCACAGTGGAGAACGTAAGCAAAGAGGCGGAGCCAATCGTTTTTACTATGGAATGCCAGATGGCTTGTGCAATTATGATGGTCAAAGTTAAAGCCATTTTGTGACAGTAAAGGCTAACTAGGCCTAATGTATGCCCAAACAAACATGATTTAAAAAACAACATAACCAACCATGGCATCAAATGATAGGGCCCATCGTTGCCTACAGTTGTGAGAATCATGTTACCAGACAAAACTAAAAGTCAGTTTTATATCTTAGCAGAGACTTTAATCTTTAACACAATTCATTAATATTGAAAATAATAGATTAGTACTTAACTGATATTAGGCTTTCTAATAATAATAATAATAAGCTAGAGCCGTCATCATTTGCGGGTTTGACAAGAATAGTGCAGATGACGACATTTCCATCTTATCAACAAAAAAGCCACATGTAATATCAATATAATATCAAGCTCGTTTTTGAAGAAAAACCTCAATGTTTTGACCAAGCAATTACAATTAAATAAGCAATTTAGAAAACAAAATGCAATTCTGTCAACAAAAACTTAGAGAGAACCCCCTCCCAACTGAAAAGTCTATGGTAACATTGTATGACTGAAGGACAACTTCTTACAAAGCAACGTTCAAATAGTCACAGTATATAAAAAAACGTAACATTTTAATTGACCAAAAGACCATTTTCAATATTTCAAACCAATATTTTCTATATTTTTGTCAGCAAAGCCAGAATGATCCTGTAGGAGGAGTCAAAGTCTATAGAACGATAAACAGACCGGCCTACAGAAACAGGGCCGAGTCAGGGAACATTGAGTAGAGTAGTGGTTCTTGGGCTTCAGTCAGTCAAATAAAACCTCTGATGTACAGGACCAGGAAACTGCTGCACAGACAATTTAAAGATAGTTTTTACATCAACTTTCATGAAAGGCATTCATAAACTAAGCATTACATTAAGCATTTTATAACATTTATAGTTTATAAAGCATTTATGATGGTTCATTCGGGAAAGTTATTATCAAGTGTTGGCGAACAAAAATCTACACCAGTTTGAGCAGAGTAACTAAATTTAATCTCCATTATTTTTTAGATTAGAAATAATCCATTCACAATGTCCATACCATAATAATACAGCAGACAATCGGGCAGCAGAATAACTGTAGCTAGAGACTGACTGCATCACTGAGAGAAAGGAAAAACATTGGGTGTATTCATTAGGGCACACCGGTGCGAACCGTTGCAAAAATGTTTTGCAACGATAACGAGCGTTCAGTTTAGTCCCTCCTCGTTTCGAGCTGTTTGGTTCATAGTGAATACACCCCTGATATGGCCATGCATGTCAGGTTTATATGCCAAGGGCAAGCATAACAGCAATACGACTTGGGTTAAGTAGGGGCAGGACAGGTAGGTGGAGTCAAAGTTCATCACAACTCTTTTTTTTCCCTTGCCCTTCACAGTGTGAGCTGAGACATCAAAGCTGGTTGGTTAAGGGAATCACTCCGCCTCACTCCAAGAGACAGATCACAGTGTAAATGAGGAAAATAAGAAACGCAACACCGTTTCCTATACGTACGTAGGGGCGCAACTTTCATTTTAGAAGTGAGGGCGACAGTTATATATATATATATATATATATTCGGATAAACACTCCAAACAGCCAACTCGCTTGTATCACATTCCAATAATAAAACTCGAGGGGATGAAAATTAAAGTTGCACCCATCCATGCATGTATGGTCAGTGTCACTTCAATGGATATGACATATGCATCAGCAAATGAGGCAATAGGCCTGCAGAAGCTGCCAGGTCAGTGGCTTGTCTTCGGTGTTCCATCCCCTCATAGACTTGCACCCCAAAAAGGTCTCCCATTGTCATTTCCTCTCTTGTCGTGAGAGTTCAGCTGTCCAGTTCTGACCAGGCAGGCTCTGCTGGCTGCATCTCAATTGTCTAAAATGACTTCCTGTCCTCGTGTCCTCTCCCTCACTAGATCTGACAGGATTGAAGTGATGACCCAATGATGGGCTTGTGTAACACTTCTTACTTACACCGGTCATGATCGGTGTGGAACTGAAGGAGAGGACACATGGAGAGGCAGTCACGACACTATTGAGGCCCAGCCACCCTGTGTGCGTTGCGCAGTCTGTGGATAGGGGTTAAAACACCATTTCAATGTCCTCAGCGGCGGTGGGGTTAGAGGTCCACCCCCTTGACCAGGGCAGTCTCCAGGGCGATGGGGAACTCGTGGAGGGTGTGGAGGACACGGGAGAGAGTGTCGACGGCGGTACGATCCCGGACCAGCGCTGACTTCTCGTATTGAACAGCCGTCAGGTGGCACTCGGCCAATAGGTGGAGCCACTGGGGCAGCAGCCGGTCCCTGCCAACACACAGGGTTAAAGGTCAAATCCTTTTCTCCACAGGTCTGTTCAGGAGGGAGCAACACTCAAGCAGAAATGCATTGTGTAGAACAAAAGTGATATGCATTTATGGTTAAGGTCAGGAATTGGGGCTCGGAAACCAACTTGAACCTGGAGCTGTTGACTAGGTTCTCATAGATGCAAGTCTGCATTTTATTTTAAATTCAACAAAAGCAATTGAGTCAGCACAATCTTTGTGGGTTTAATTCGATGATTCTTCCAGTAGTGGTCAGTTTCTATCTAGCTAGGTAGGTATTCTGTCTCAGGAAAATATAGATGCAACATATAGAAGACTAGATCGTAATAAAGCCACGTTTTCAAAAGCAAGCTCCAAGGTGTACCAAAGCACCTCAGACCACTTACTTCAAATCAAGTGTTGTTTTTAGTTTATTTTAATGAATTAATTGCATTTATAAACTGGGTGGTAAGAGCCCTGAATGCTGATTGGCTGACAGCTGTGGTATATCAAACCGTATACCACGATTATGACAAAACATTTATTTTTAATGCTCTAATTACGTTCGTAACCAGTTTATAATAGCAATAAGGTACCTCTGGGGTTTGTGGTATATGGCCAATATACTACGGCTAAGGGCTGTGTCCACTCTGCGTTGCGCATGCCCCATTCAACTCTGCGTTGGCCATATACCACACTCTCCCAGTCCTTATTGCTTAATTATATAGCGCCTTTCATTAGGCCTCAAATGCATGAAATGGAATGAGGAAAATGTATCAAGTTTAGACCATATACACCCATTAACAAACCAGATGAATTGTCATTGTATATAAAACTATTATTAGTTACATTTGAGTTTACAGCCTGTTACTTAGAAATTATTACTTATTAAAAACAATTGTTTTTAATAATTGCATAGTTATTACATTTCAGTTTCCTTGAAATTCATCGACACAAACGTCAATATTTACCATTTGGTAACAGGTTGTTTAGCAATTGTGTTGAATTCTTGGGACGTAGGTACCTTGTTTCCGCATAGTTTCTTAGTTAACTACCAGGTAGGTACCAGCCTGAACAAGGCATTACCCAGTTATTCAGCCAGCTATGTATCCTACATTACACTGGAGGCTCCTCAGAGGTGGAAGGGGAGGACCATCCCCATCAGTGAATTTCATAAACAAAAGAAAATTGTGAAGCATAAAAAAAAGGGTATCCTTTTTAGATAAAACTATACTAATATAGTCACGTCACCAAATTATCTATTAAAATACACTGTTTTGCAATGAAGGTCTACAGTAGCCTCAACAGCTCTCTGTATGGTAGCACCATGGTGTAGCCGGAGGGCAGCTAGCTTCCGTCCTCCTCTGGGTAAATTGACTTCAATACAAAACCTAGGAGGCTCATGGTTCACACCCTTCCATAGACTTACACAGTAACGTTAACAACTTCCGGAGGACATCCTCCAACCTATCAGAGTTCTTGCAGCATGAACTGATATGTTGTCCATCCAATCAAAGGATCAGAGAATGAATCTAGTACTGAAAGCATAATCTACAGATAGCTAGCACTGCATAACGTGTGGTGAGTAGTTGACTCCGAGAGAGAAAGGAGTTTAATAAATGAATTTCCCCTAAAATGAAGAAGAAAGAGATCAATATGTACACACACAAAAGTTGACACACCTACTCATTCCAGGGTTTCTTTATTTGTACTATTTTCTACATTGTAGAATAATAGTGAAGACATCAAAACTGAACACATATGGAATCATGTGTTCAACAAATCAAAATATATTTTATATTTGAGATTCTTCACAGTAGCCACCCTTTGCCTTGACAGCTTTGCACAATGTTGGTATTCTCTCAACCAGCTTCACCTGGAATGCTTTACAAGTCTTGAAGGAGTTCCCACATATGTTGAGTACTTGTTGACTGCTTTTCCTTCACTCTGCGGTTCAACTCATCCAAAACCATCTCAATTGGGTTGAGGTTGGGTGATTGTGGAGGCCAGGTCATCTGAGGCAGCACTCCATCACTGTCCTTCTTGGCCAAATAGCCCTGACACAGACTGGAGATGCGTTGGGTCATTGTCCAGTTGAAAAACAAACGATCGTCCCACTAAACGCAAACCAGATGGGATGGCATATCACTGCAGAATGCCGTGGTAGACATACTGGTTAAATACTGGCGGTCCTCACGAGAGACAGTTTGATGGTTTAAGCTGGTTGAGAGAATGCCAAGAGTGTGCAAAGCTGTTATTAAGACAACGGGTGGCGATGTTGAAGAATCTCAAATACAAAATATATATTTTGATTTGCTGAACACTTTTTTGGTTACTACATGATTCCATGTGTTATTTCATAGTTTTGATGTCTGATTCTACAATGTAGAAAATAATAAAAAAATAAAGAAAAACCCTGGAATGAATAGGTGTGTCCAAACGTTTGACTGGTACTGTATACATTTAAGATTTTTCTCTTCTTCCACTTACTTAGCTAGCGAATGCAGCTAACTAGTTTAGCCTACTCAAACAAAGAGTGATGCTATGTTACCTAGCTGGCTATAACTATCCAACACAACAAACACTTCCAAGGTAAGCTTTTGGTTTTACATTTTTTTTGCCAGCAGGGCAAAAAAGGAAACTTGGAAAGTTTTTTTTGGCCTGGTCTCATACAGCTGATGTGTTGTGCATTGAAGTCCACAAGCAAAGGGAAAAAGGTGAGAAGAGCGTGCATAGATGCGAGAAGGAATACAGCGTGGCTGCTATGAAAGTAAAATGTGTTTACGTGTGATCAGGGGTGTTTTCATTCTGCAGATTCTGTTGAAAAGCGTTTCTTAAAAAGAGAAGCAATATAAACTCTTGTTTGCAACAGTGGGACTAATGATTACACCCTAGATCAGAGATGCAGGCAAGAGTGTGCAAAGCGGTATTGAATGTCACCATCTGCGCATGTGTCACTGTCGGTCACCTCAGATTTCTCGAGCTGTGTCCAGCTACTTTCAGTCATAGGCTAGGTTGTAGCAACCTCATGATGGGTATAAGGAAAATGTCAATGTCACATTGGAATGGAATTTGAATGACAGCCATCCAATATGCTGTAACAGAAATAATGCCGTGCTCATAAATAAAAAAATGGAATCGTCCTCCCTCATCTTAAAGCCACATCGACCGCCACGGTTTTGACCACCCCAATGCTGCAGGCCTCCAGCAGCCCAAATTCCTGGCTGAAATAACAGTGTGTGATGTAAATGGGTCAGGTCTGTGACTGAGGCCTTGGAGACCAGTCCTGCTGCAGGCCACTCTGGCTGCAGAGTGCTCAGAGGGGCTACAGGGAAAGGGAAAGTGTGTCACTCAGGACTGATAGAATTAACCACCAGAATGGTGACGTTCACATTTTTCATTAGAGGGCCCTGTTAGAATGCATCTGTCATGTCATACTTGCACAGTCTTACACAACTGGGGCCTATTCAGAAAGATGCAACGTTCAGTAAGTGAAGAAAGAAATAGGATGTATAGAGCTGGAATTATTCCCTATTCTGCATGACAGACAGTCATATCTGTTCTACAAAATATGTTCTGTGACAAGTTAGATCCTCTTGGCCCCTACCATCTCCCTTTCCATTGCCGTTTGAACTTTGAACTTTCACCTCTCACCTGACTCCCAGGCAGACCAGCAGCTGGAACTTGCCCTCCTTTCCGATGTTCCGTGGTGAAGCGTTGATGGCGTTGGCATAGTGACACAGCGAGTCACATAGTTCTGTTGATTCACGCAAGTCACCCATCTGATCCGCAGTCTCCATGGAAACCACCACTTTCTCTGCGTGTGTGAAACAGAAGGACAGGGACCATGGAAATAGAGTGACTAATCATACACTAGAACGCTAGAAATTCAATTTCTATGACATGATGATGCTGTTTACTAGGGGTACTAGGTGAATCATGCTGTGCTGCACTAACACACTGAATAATTAAACATTTAACTTGTCAAATTAGCCACTAGATGGAGACAAATTACATTACTACACAACACATTCTGTGCCCACACCCACACTTACCCACAAAGTCCCATATGAACACACTCCTTTGAAATAGGCGCGAGGACTTAAAGCCGTGGAGGAGGAACTGTTCCAGGGAGCGCACCAGCCCCCCCTCTCCACAGAGCAGAGCAGTCAGGTTCCCCCTCTGAAAGGAGAGGAGAGGTTCAATGAGTCGCTAACTTGTAGAATATGGTTCTGGTTATACAGTTACAATGTTAGAGTTTAAAGAGCGACTGAATAAAAATAAAAAAAATACACAGCCTGTGGCATCGATATGAGTCAGAAACATTTATTCTAGTGTCAAAATTGACTACAAATAAATACAATTAATGGTAAGTAAGAATTTTGGTCATAAAGCCAGGTCTCTTCCAAAACTGAAATTTGTGAGATTATTAGGAGGTAAAAAAAGAGTATGTCACGGAATAAAGGGTACGTAACAGTTTTCCTTCGGTTGGGTGATCGTCAATTCAGAGAACAAGACATATTCGTAATTCCCAGGACACTGACCATGGTAAATTTGGTTCGACTTTGGATATCCCCATTGGGCTAGTTAGGGGCAATCAGTTGTCCCATTTATGTTGTGTAATATATTGACAGTCCCACATATAGGCCATCCAAAGTCAAAACTATTTTGCCATGGTTGCAGACCCGCCAGCTGAAGCCAATTGGCGAAAGAAGTTGGCTATCTAGTTAGCTAGCCTACTTCCAGACACAATACCTGGTTAGACTGTTTCAAGTTATCTAGAAGGGTGAGTGACTAACTGTACTGTTTTTGCTGAGTGAATATACAAATGCTTCCCACGTGTGAACACACACACACACACACACAAAGCCCACCTTCAAGACCCAAATCTCATTCTCAGTTGCATTTCCCAATGAGGATGATTGAAAGCGAGGCTAAATCAGTAAATTCAGCCCCCCCTTTAAAGATGCTACATCCCTTAAGCTGGACACAGCAGAACACTCAGACTGCGGAAGCAATCCTTAGGAAGACCACCAAAAACTCTGAAATCTCCATCCCTAACTACAACATTTTCAGACAAGATAGAATGGCCAAAGGGGGCGGTGTTGCCATCTACTGCAGAGATAGCCTGGAGAGTTCTGTCCTACTATCCAGGTCTGTACCCAAACAATTTGAACTTCAACTTTTAAAAATCCACCTCTGAAAACAAGTCTCTCACCATTGCCGCTTGCTATAGACCACCCTCTGCGCCCAGCTGTGCTCTGGACACCATATGTGAACTGATTGCCCCCATCTATCTTTCAAAACTCTGGCTGCTAGGTGACCTAAACTGGAACATGCTTAACACCCCAGCCACCATAGAATCTAAGCTTGATGCCCTCAATCTCACACAAATTATCAATGAACCTACCAGGTATCACCACAAAGCCGTAAACACAGGCACCCTCATAGATATCATCCTAACCAACTTGCCCTCTAAATACACCTCTCCTGCTTACAACCAAGATCTCAGCGATCACTGCCTCATTGCCTGCATCCGTAATGGGTCTGCGACCAAACGACCACCCCTCATCACTGTCAAACGCTCCCTGAAATACTCCAGCGAGCAGGCCTTTCTAATCGACCTGGCCCGGGTATCCTGGAAGGAGATTGACCTCATCCCGTCAGTAGAGGATGCCTGTTTTTTTTTTTTTTTAAATTAAATGCCTTCCTCACCATCTTAAATAAGCATGCCCCATTCAATAAATTTAGAACCAGGAACAGATATAGCCCTTGGTTCGCTCCAGACCTGACTGCCCATAACCAACACAAAAACATCCTATGGCGTTCTGCATTAGCATCGAACAGCCCCCGTGATATGCAACTTTTCAGGGAAGCTAGAAACCAATATCCACAGGGAGTTAGAAAAGCCAAGGCTAGCTTTTTCAAGCAGAAATTTGCTTCCTGCAACAAACTCAAAAAAGTTCTGGGACACTAAAGTTCATGGAGAATAAGAGCACTTCCCACTGCACTGAGGATAGGAAACACTGTCACTACCGATAAATCCACTATAATTGAGAATTTCAATAACCATTTTTCTACGGCTGGCCATGCTTTCCACCTGGCTACCCCGGTCAACAGCACTGCACCCCTACAGCAACTCGCCCAAGCCTTCCCCATTTCTCCTTCTCCCAAATCTAGTCTGCTGATGTTCTGAAAGAGCTGCAAAATCTGGACCCCTACATATCAGCCAGGCTAGACAATATGGACCCTTTCTAAAATGATCTGCAGAAATTTTTGCAACCCCTATTACTAGCCTGTTCAACCTCTCGTGTCGTCTGAGATTCCCAAAGATTGGAAAGCAGCTGCGGTCATCCCCCTCTTCAAAGGGGTGGGGACACTCTTGACCCAAACTGCTACAGACCTATATCTATCCTACCCTGCCTTTCTAAGGTCTTCGAAAGCCAAGTTAACAAACAGATTACCGACCATTTTGAATCCCACCGCACCTTCTCCGCTATGCAATCTGGTTTCAGAGCTGTACATGGGTGCACCTCAGCCACGCTCAAGGTCCTAAACGATATCTTAACCGCCATCGATAAGAAACAATACTGTGCAGCCGTATTCATTGACCTGGCCAAGGCTTTCGACTGTCAATTACCACATCCTCATCAGCAGACTCGATAGCCTTGGTTTCTCAAATGATTGCCTCGCCTGGTTCACCAACTACTTCTCTGATAGAGTTCAGTGTGTCAGATCGGAGGGCCTGTTGTCCGGGCCTATGGCAGTCTATGGGGGTGCCACAGGGTTAAATTCTTGGGCCGACTCTTTTCTCTGTATACATCAATGATGTTGCTCTTGCAGCTGGTGAGTCTCTGATCCAACTCTACGCAGACCACACCATTCTGTATACTTCTGGCCCTTCTTTGGACACTGTTAACAACCCTCCAGATGAGCTTCAATGCCATACAACTCTCCTTCCGTGGCCTCCAACTGCTCTTAAATACATGTATAACTAAATGCATGCTCTTCAACCGATCGCTCCCTGCACCTGCCCGCCCACCCAACATCACTACTCTGGACGGTCCTTACTTAGGTAGTTGTCCACATA
This sequence comes from Oncorhynchus mykiss, assembly GCF_013265735.2. Taxonomy (NCBI): domain Eukaryota; kingdom Metazoa; phylum Chordata; class Actinopteri; order Salmoniformes; family Salmonidae; genus Oncorhynchus; species Oncorhynchus mykiss. Next base: position 9,071,892 of record NC_050570.1, read on the forward strand.
TTCTAGGTGTCTGGTTAGACTGTAAACTCTCCTTCCAGACCCATATCAAACATCTCCAATCCAAAGTTAACTCTAGAATTGGATTCCTTTTTCGCAACAAAGTATCCTTCACTCATGCTGCCAAACACCCTCGTACAACTGACCATCCTACCGATCCTCGACGATGTCATTTACAAAATAGCCAACAATACCCTACTCAATAAATTGGATGCAGTCTATCACAGTGCCATCCGTTTTGTCACCAAAGCCCCATATACTACCCACCATTGCCACCTGTACGCTCTCGTTGGCTGGCCCTCGCTTCATACTCGTCACCAAACCCACTGACTCCAGGTCATCTACAAGACCCTGCTAGGTAAAGTCCCCCTTATCTCAGCTCACTGGTCACCATAGCAGCACCCACCTGTAGCACGCTCTCCAGCAGGTATATCTCTCTGGTCACCCCCAAAACCAATTCTTCCTTTAGTCGCCTCTCCTTCCAGTTCTCTGCTGCCAATGACTGGAACGAACTACAAAAATCTCTGAAACTGGAAACACTTCTCTCCCTCACTAGCTTTAAGAGCAGCTCACAGATTACTGCACCTGTACATAGCCCATCTATAATTTAGCCCAAACAACTATCTCTTCCCTTACTGTATTTATTTAGCTCCTTTGCACCCCATTATTTCTATCTCTACTTTGCACATTCTTCCACTGCAAATCTACCATTCCAGTGTTTTACTTGCTATATTGTATTTACTTTGCCACCATGGCCTTTTGCCTTTACCTTCCTTATCTCACCTAATTTGCTCACATTGTATATAGACTTATTTTTCTACTGTATGTTTGTTTTACTCCATGTGTAACTCTGTGTTGTTGTATGTGTCGAACTGCTTTGCTTTATCTTGGCCAGGTCGCAAGTGTAAATGAGAACTTGTTCTCAACTGGCTTACCTGGTTAAATAAAGGTGAAATATATATATACATTTTTTTTAATCACTGAAGTTTCTTCAGAAACCTTCCATCCGCATTCATTCAGTCATCCTTACAAATTAAGCAAATTAAGTTGTACAATTGTTGGACTGCAGTGTGGAGGAGTTGAATGATGGTTGCCGCGGTGACAAACCTAAGCCCAGGGCAATATTATCTAGTACACTTCAGTTCCAGAGAATGCGCTCAAAGCAACACGATTCAGCTTTCCCTCCAGGTTCCAACAGTCTTAAGATGAAATTAAAAACCTAATTCAAAAGCACTTGCTGTGACAGAATCTCCCAAAGCAGTGAGTGGTTTCTAGGAAGCTCTTATACATAATAATATATTTTAATTTACAATTCACTGAGGGGCGTGTGTGAATCTTCATGGTGCCTCTGCTACGCCAAGGAAAGGTCCATTTATTAAAGCTGATTGGTCGATGAATTATCCTGGGGGGGAGAGGTTAAGTGGTAACTGATAGAAACAGTGAGCTACTGTCTCCAAAGGGCTGGGGTTTTTAAAGGGAGTTCAGACTAGGGATTTTAAAGAAGTCAGAGCAGGCTTTTAAAAGGAAAAGTCAGAACAGACTTTTAAAAAGGGGAGGTCAGGGCAGGCCGTAGACTAGAGAAAAAAAGCCAGTCTGCCTTTAAACTGTGGGAGATTCTGCCTTGCAGAGCGAAGGTCGTGAATCGTGCGGATGATAACCTCTAGACACACAGAGACTCATAGATCCAGACACAAACAGCAGCAGACAAAGGCCCGAGAGGCTAAAGTCTCCTCTGCTCCCTCTATTTTCTGTGTTTGGAATCTCTCACACACAGCCTACCTCCTGCTCTGCTTTATGGAAGTGCTTGACAAGGTTGTTCACTGCCTCCCTCGTATCCTCCTGCACCTGAGCAGAGGAGAGCTCTGAATGGAGGAGAGAGATGGCGGGAAGGTGGGAGGGAGAGAGGTAGAACGGGAGAGAGGAATTTAGACGTGACGATGGACAATGGCATGAAAGACAGGGGAGGAAAGATGAAGCATTAAAAATAAGGTATAGCAATGAATTACAGAACATTTACATTTACTCATGACCATAGGAAAGATAAGATATTATGCTTAATGGTTAATATAAAAAGTGTAATATCTTTTTTTTTTTTTTTTACTTTCCCTTCATAAAATTCCAGGTACAAACTGTTTCCAGGTGTAGATGCTCAGTAAATCTGACCCTCAGTGTGTGTGTCCATACATACTGTTGCTGCGGCTCAGAGACCCCAGACTCCCCGTGCGTCCGCTCTGTGGGGGCGAGCCCTGCTCTGGGGGAGTCCCCGTCCACCTCCCAGAATCCTCCTCTCCTCCGGGCGACACCAGCTGACCAATCAGCACCCTCTCCAGGCTTCCGTCGCCCACACCCTTCCCCAGCCAGCGGCCGCATGGGAACCTGGGAGGAGAGCGCAGGTAGAGAGATAAGAGGGTGAGAGGTTATATGTGAAACATGGCAAAGGAGCAGTCAATTTTAAATGTGTTAATTCAGAATTTTGAGGCAGGATCACGTTCATTAGGGACCAAACAGAAGGACAACCTGGGCTTGTCTAATCCAAAACACAAAATGTTCCTTTCCTGTTGCAGACGGTTTTAAAGTGGTTTTCCGTTGTGTGCCCTAATAAACACAACTTGTGTGAGTACAGAAATTAGAGCAACACTAACTAACTTGGTCAACAACTAAAAAAAAGTGTGCAGATTTAACAGAAGAAACACCATATGTGTTTGTTACCTGTAGGTGTGTCCAGTGATCTCATTGTGCACAATCACACAGTCCACCAGACACTTAGCCAGCAGGCCAGAGTTCTCCTGGCCCAGCTGCAGGGTGCTCAGTCTGCCCAGGTTCTGACACTAACACACAGAGGGACAGACTAGAATAAGAACAGAGTGTGCCAGCATGCGTATGTCTGTTTGATGGAGAATTCCTAAGCAGTAGCTTCCATCCGCTCCACCCAGCCCAGGTAAACAATGGGACTGAGCAGCTCACCTGGAAGATGATCTCCTGTGTGTTCTTGGGAATCTGTCTGACCCCGGAGTCACCCAGCTCGCCAGAAACACACACCCAGGGGTTGGACATTGTCATGGCAATGCTCAGCTTCTTCATGGGCGTTATGACAACACGGTACGGAATGCCTGAAGGGACAAGAGACGAGAACATTTACATTTGAGTCATTTAGCAGACGCCCTTATCCAGACGCCCTTATCCAGAGCGACTTACAGGTAGTGAACACATTTCACATTTCAGTGCAACGTTAGATGTTCATGGACTGTTAAAAAGGTTGCTTTAGTTTAAACCAGCTAAGAATGTTTAGATCCCAGAACATTTCTGGCACATTAATGGTAACGTTCCTCTATCCAGAATGACAGTGTTCTTAAGACCATTCCGTCTTTAACACGTACCAGGAACGTTTTCAGAACTGCAGGGGGATGCTGACTTATCTGAAGATAATATTGCAGAAACATGAACTAAAACGCTTCAATAACGTTAGAACACTCTCTCATACAACCAAATAGGAATTAGGAACCCAATGACATCATAGTAAAACTCCCTGTAGGATATTTTTTTTAAAACACACTCAAGTTGTGGTCTGATAATGATGGGGTCCCTGATTAGCCTGAGTACCAATCTCTTTAGGGAACATTCCATTCCACTCGTCATTGCCACAGACTGGCCATATGCAGCGCAGTTGCTGATTGGTAGTTGGAAACAACATTAATAGTTTACATGAAAATGTGTACGATTGTTGTTCTTAATATCTTCACTGTTCCCTGCTTGCTAAATTCATGCATCTCCACTGGCCTCTCTCTCGCTCTTCCATCCTCTCCCTATTCCTCATACAGCTCTTGAACCAGTAGCCTAGCCCAATGTGTCCCAGAAGTAGAAACATAGTTTGGTCACTTATTTTGAGAAAGAAAATAGATAATTATCCACACACACACACAAAAAAAACTCTTGCTCGCTGGACATACAGTAAAGTAGTCTACAGCGTTCACAATGAACTGGCGGGGAAGTTAAAATGGAGAGACCTTTTCTTTGATGTGATCTCATTGGCTGGTGGTAAAAATGCAATAAACAGGAATCCTCTGTTCTCCCAGCGCCCAATGTTAATGCTCCCAATGAAACGTATGAATTAATTTAGGAAACGTTCTATCAGTCTAATTTGCGTAAACATCGTGATTGGATGATAGCTGTGCGGGTTATCGAATCAGGATCAAATCCTCTGATCTCCTCGAGCTCAATAAGAATGTTCATGTTTGAAGATTGCTAAAAAAAAAAAAGGCCAGTATCTTTGGCAATGACAAGGAGCATGTTAGCGAAATAGACTGGTACCCAGGCTAATCCCTGATGAATTTGCTGTCACAAAAGGCTCCCCGGCCCCAAAAAGTCTGAAAACCCCTACATTAGTGCACAAAAAAACAAAAACAAAAAAAATCTCATTGGACAATCTCAGGTACTTCTTCCGTTTGGTGCCGAATGAACACAGCCCTGTTGAATCTCCCAGACTTACTGATGGAGGTGAATTTGCGTGTGAAGCAGAGGTAGTCTACAGTGTTGAGCGACAGCAGGTGGAACAGAAACTGCTCCCTCTCCTCCTCACACAGCAGGAATGCATAAGGTTTATACAGCTGCCTGTAAGGAGAGGACAGAGGTTAACACACTCACAAATGAAGCATGCATCTGAAGAGTCATCGGTCTGTTACCCTTTTCACATTATCGTGCCGACCCCAACCTCGCCGGCTCAGATATTTTATTTTCACATTGTACTTTCCAGCACGATTCTAGCGACTATCCTGGATGTGCAACCAAGCCAGCTCAGCACAGCTTGGCTCTGCTCATTTCAGTAGTGTGAAGAGGGTATATGTGATATGGGTGTGTACCTAATCAGGTCATGGTTGGCCAGGAGCAGTTTGAGGTGTTGTGAGAGCAGTTTCTTCTCCAGGGCCAGATGAATCCAGGCCCGGGCCTGACCCACTTCACAGAGACCCCCACTCATGGTCTGGACAAACCTGAGATGGTAAAACACATTATATTATTTTTTCAAAGGGAGCAGTTTGTTGGGTTGGGTTGCGCTATCCTTTAGGAAAGCTGCCGTGGTTTCAAAACTCCCTGTAATTGAACATAGTTACCGGACTTTTCTGAAATGTTGGTTATTAAGAGGCAATTTTGGAAATCTATGGACACATGGTCCTTTATACTTTAAAGTATTTTTTTTTTCAAATTCTTTACATGTCCATTACTTTCTAGTAGATAGACCATGTGTTTCAAGAGAAAATAGCCTTCATGATAAAAAAACATCAACAATGACATCATTTCCAATGAAATCCGCAACTTACAACTATAGAGATTCTTTCCACAACTGCCAAAACATTTACAACACAATATTGACATTGTAAAATAAATATAAATGTTAAAATATTTCATTGTGAAACCCTTATATTAAAAACAGCAACAGTGATGGGTTACATTTAAGATCATGTTTTACAGCTTTGTGAATCCACACATTACCTCATATCCTGTACAAAGGAGCCCTTCGGCGGTGGAAGCCCCTCCTCCAGCCTCCTGCTGTCCGACCCATTGGACACTGTAACCAGGAAGAGCGTGATTGGCATATGTGATCCCCTCACAGAGCATACCTAGCAGACAAACTACTAAATAATACCAGATGGATATTACTGTACAACCTTCCTAATATCTACTGTCTCTAGCCTGGTCCAACATCTGTTTCTGCTGCATGTCTAATTCCGATGATCATTGTCATCACAAACAGATCTGGGATCAGATTAGTATGCATCTACTCTGACCTGGACACTCGGCATTTGAAGGTGACTCCATCTTCTCCTCGTTGTCCTGGTAGTGGAGCAGATGGGACCACAGAGCCGACCTCCCCTGGACGGTACAAACACAAATCAACAGCACTCACAAAAGTTTAGGGAAAAACACACACACACACACACACACACTTAAGTGTATTGCAGAATGCAGATTGCTAATTTGATGCCACCATTGTTTTGTACTTCCCGGAGACAAAGTCATCATTAGGATGATTATTGCTAATTTGCATGTCTGTTTGAATCCCGGGCTTCAGTGCACTCAGAAAGTATTCCCTTGACCCCCCCCCCCCCCCCCATCTTTACACAATACCCCATAATGACAAAAGTATGGGGGTCATTGTCCTGTTGGAAAGTAAATCTTCGCCCCAGTCTAAGGTTATTTGCACTGAAGCAGGCTCTCATCAAGGATTTGCCTGTATTTGGCTCCATTCATTGTTCCCTCTATCCTTAACCGTCTCCCAGTTGCTGCTGATTAGTATCCCCATAGCATGATGCTGCCACCACCATGCTTCACGGTAGGGATGGTGTTAAGACGGATGATGAGCTGTGCCTTGTTCTCTCTAGACATAGCACTTTGCATTCAGGGCAAAGAGTTACCTTTTTGTCTCATCAGACCACAGAATATTTTGCGTTATGCTCGTAGTCTTTCACATGCCTTTTTCCAAACTCCAGGCGTGCGGTCATGTGCCTTTTTCTCAGGAGTGGCTTCCGTCTGGACACTCTCCCATTAAGCCCAGAGTGGTGAAGTGCTGTAGAGACTTGTCCTTCTGGCAGGTTCTCCCATCTCAGCCAAGGAACTCTGTAGTTCTGTCAGAGTGGTCATTGGGTTCCTGGTCACCTCCCTGACCAAGGTCCTTCTTGCCCGGTTGCTCAGTTTGGTCGGACGGCCAGCTCTAGGCAAAGTCTGGGTAGTTACAGATTTTTTACATTTCCTAATGATATAGACCACTGTGCTGTTGGAAACGTTCCACACTCTAGAAATTGTTTAATACCCTTCCCCAGATATATGCCTCATTACAATTCTCTCAGAGATCTATGGACAGTTCCTTGGAGTTCATGGTATAGTTTCTGCTCTGACATGCACTGTCAACTGTGGGACCGTATATAGGCAGGTGTGTGTTTTTCATGTTCAAACAATTTTAATTGGCCACAGTTGTCACTATAACTTAATTTGGAGTCCATCAAGGATGATCAAAGGAAAATTGGATGCGCCCAAGCGCAATTTGGAGTGTCATGGCAAAAGAGCGTGAATTTATTTTCAATCAATTTGTAACATTTCGAAAAACATGTTTTCACTTTGCCATTATGGGGTATTGTGCCTAAATCGGTGAGAAAAAAAACGATTTAATCCATGTTGAATTCAGGCTGTAATGTGGCTGTAATGTGGCTGTAACGTGGAATAAGTCAAGGGTATGAATACTTTTTTGCCGTACGTCTGCCTGCCCGTCCATGCGACTAACCTGTTTGAGCTGTAGCCCGTGGCCCCAGGTCCTCTCCAGCAGGTCACAGAGGCTGTGGATCAGTCTGTTCTCCTGCAGGCCTGTAATATTGGCCTCGCCCTGCCCCAGCTCCACACTCTCCTTCCCCATCCTTTCCATCAGCATATGCCTGGTCTGCACCACACAGAGACACACAATCAGGGTTACATCATAATTCTAACACCTTTCTCCTAAAGTGTGCACTTACACACACCCAGTAATGGATTTCAGGATTTTAAATCCATGACAAGGAGGAGTGTGCAAGGGCATAGACAGCTTGGCTGACAACGTCACAAAAATAAAGTCATCAACAGGGCCGGAAGCTGAACGGTATGATTCTGGACGGTCAGATAGTTAGCAACAATGACAAGACGCTGCCAAGTGGGGAATTCTAGGTGGCTCGTTTCAGCTCGTTGTATCTTGTTATTGATACCATGTCTTTGTTTAGAGGTGTTTTGACTGATTTCATGTCAATGCTAATATGGCTAATTCGCTAGCTAGCTAACCAACCACTAACGTATTTGAGAGACAACAAGTGCTCATTGTACCTACCTGGTCCTACCTATAGTTTATGTATTGACACCATATGGATTTGAATGAAAAGCATTTGAATAAAAAGGTGAAAGTAAGAAGTGAAAATAATAAAAAAAATAGGCTACATGTCATATTAAAACAGCATTTAAACACTAAATAGGTCAGGAGCCTAAGGAGTAATGAAAATGAATTATTTAGGTTATATTATTTCTATTATTTCAAGGTTATAGCCTACAAAGAAACATTGTGAAGCATTTGCGAGTGCAACACTAGGCTGGTAGGGACATAAAGCTAATTTAAACATGTTGTTGTATAAAATCCTTGGTCTATCAATTGAGCATATAGCCTGTGACTTAGAATGAAATACAAATTAAACAAAGTTTTTAAAACAGGAGTTTGGCCAGTCTCTGGATTCAGGCTGATGTGATGGTGCCTGGAGAGCAGGCCATGAGCAGATCATATCCTGTCCACACTTGCAGAGCCACTGGGGATGCTAAACACCTTTTAGGCCACTCTTTTCTTGTTCCTATAGGTAGGCCTAAAGGTTTTTAGGCAAAATAACCCAATCAAAACAGAAGTCTCCTTGAACATCGTCCTTTACTTGTGGATGTTTAATGTAGCCAGTGTATAACTACCATATCCCACGTGTAGAACAATGTCATCCGGTCTGTAACCTAATAGTTTAGCACCATAACAGCAGGTAGCATCCAGTCTGTAACCTAATAGTTTAGCACCATAACAGCAGGTAGAATCCAGTCTGTAACCTAATAGTTTAGCACCATAACAGCAGGTAGAATCCAGTCTGTAACCTAATAGTTTAGCACCATAACAGCAGGTAGCATCCAGTCTGTAACCTAATAGTTTAGCACCATAACAGCAGGTAGAATCCAGTCTGTAACCTAATAGTTTAGCACCATAACAGCAGGTAGAATCCAGTCTGTAACCTAATAGTTTAGCACCATAACAGCAGGTAGAATCCAGTCTGTAACCTAATAGTTTAGCACCATAACAGCAGGTAGCATCCAGTCTGTAACCTAATAGTTTAGCACCATAACAGCAGGTAGCATCCAGTCTGTAACCTAATAGTTTAGCACCATAACAGCAGGTAGCATCCAGTCTGTAACCTAATAGTTTAGCACCATAACAGCAGGTAGCATCCAGTCTGTAACCTAATAGTTTAGCACCATAACAGCAGGTAGCATGTGGTCTGTAACCTAATAGTTTAGCACCATAACAGCAGGTAGCATCCAGTCTGTAACCTAATAGTTTAGCACCATAACAGCAGGTAGCATCCAGTCTGTAACCTAATAGTTTAGCACCATAACAGCAGGTAGCATCTGGTCTGTAACCTAATAGTTTAGCACCATAACAGCAGGTAGAATCCAGTCTGTAACCTAATAGTTTAGCACCATAACAGCAGGTAGAATCCAGTCTGTAACCTAATAGTTTAGCACCATAACAGCAGGTAGAATCCAGTCTGTAACCTAATAGTTTAGCACCATAACAGCAGGTAGCATCCAGTCTGTAACCTAATAGTTTAGCACCATAACAGCAGGTAGCATCCAGTCTGTAACCTAATAGTTTAGCACCATAACAGCAGGTAGCATCCAGTCTGTAACCTAATAGTTTAGCACCATAACAGCAGGTAGCATCCAGTCTGTAACCTAATAGTTTAGCACCATAACAGCAGGTAGCATCCAGTCTGTAACCTAATAGTTTAGCACCATAACAGCAGGTAGCATCCAGTCTGTAACCTAATAGTTTAGCACCATAACAGCAGGTAGCATCCAGTCTGTAACCTAATAGTTTAGCACCATAACAGCAGGTAGCATGTGGTCTGTAACCTAATAGTTTAGCACCATAACAGCAGGTAGCATCCAGTCTGTAACCTAATAGTTTAGCACCATAACAGCAGGTAGCATCCAGGACTTATGTTTCGAACACACCGACAGCGTTATTTCATTTTGGGCCACCAGAATTATTCATTTCCAATGAAAACGCTGCGTTTGCCTCGCAACAATGCGTTGCAGAGGCCGTTGCAGTACGTTCGGTGTGGTGCACACTGTTAGGGCACACTGTTAGGGCACACTGTTAGGGCACACTGTTAGGGCACACTGTTAGGGCACACTGTTAGGGCATACTGTTAGGGCATACTGTTAGGGCATACTGTTAGGGCACACTGTTAGGGCACACTGTTAGCAGTTACTCTCCAATAACACAGACCCCAAAGCAAATCAGGGGGAGGAAAATAGGTTTATTCAAAGAGGACACATCATGCAGGGAGGTAGATGGTCATGCTCCCTGCCCTCAGTGATTATCCCCACAGAACAAAGAAACAGGATGTCATTTATAACCCCCCACCCTAGCCTGACCAATTAGAAGTCCTTGCAGTCCAACTGGGCCAATTACCAAATAACAAGTGTGCTGCTCCAGACTCAATGACCAATGAAAACATAGCACACCTAGCTATGAGTTCAGGACTGACATTCTAAACAGATGTTGAACTGAAAAATCAACTGTTTCCATTGATTGTTATTTCTAGTCTTCTCCGTTGTGTATTTATCTTCAACATGTGCTTACAATACGTTGGATTTATAGAACGTAAGCGTCAAACTGTATTCGTAGACAGCAAAATCGCTGTTGGTGTGTTCAAAGCCTTACTCATAACAGTGGACACTACGTCACCACACTCCCTCTCTTGGTCCTTATCTTGATTTAGAACCTGTGTGTTGTATACATTTCTTTATGAAAATATTTAGCTTACTGCATGACAGTAGCTACAGCAAGGGGGCTACAAACGCATGCTGGGGCAGGGATGCCCTGAGCTCCTGAAGTGAGCACTACTGGAGCGGGTGAGAAGACAGACGCTCCAGCCTTTGGGAATCTCGCTCCAGTCAAATTGGGCACGCTCCTCTCACATACTCTGCCCTGGGTGCACGTTTTGGTTTTTGCCCTAACACTACACAGCCGATTCAAATAATCAAAGCTTGATGATGAGTTGGTTATTTGAAACGTATTGCGAGGGCAAAAACCAAACCATGCACCCAGTGGGGGACCCAGGACAGACAGAATCGCTGCAATAAACTACAGGTATTACATCTTGACACTGCTTCCATCTTGAGGAGAGAATAACAGCACCCACACATTGGTTACCTCTGAAATGGCATCCTTTTCCCAATATAGTGCACTACTGAGGCTTTAGGCAAAAGTGGTAAACTATATAGGGAAAAGGGTGCCAATTTGGGACACAGACAACCATTTGATTTTTAATATGCTGCCTTTACAATCCCGTAAGGGATGGGTTGCCAACTGGCGATTGACACGAAAATGAAAAAGTGAGATTGACTTCATCACTACTTGTTTTTGTAAGAGGTGTTGACAAGCTGAATGCACAGAGCTGTCTGTTTAAACTACTAGCGCACAGCTCGGACACCCATGCATACCCCACAAGTCCAGAACAGACTATAGGAGGAGCACAGTACTACATAGAGCCATGGAACTATCAGGTAACTAATGCCAGCAGTAGAATCAGGTAAAAATACCCCTTATGGAACAGCGGGGACTGTGAAGAGACACACAAATCTAAGATAACTCAATAAATCAATTCTACATCTCACTAAGATGTTTGGTGCAGTATTTATCAATATAACAATTTGCATGAAAACAAGTTGTCTCTCATTGAATCCCTACTGTTGACCAATCACTGACGAAGGGGTGTAGACTTCTGCCCCGAATAGGCTGGCCTCCCGAAAAAAAAAAAAAATGTGCCCGAACAGAATAAGAATAAGTCTAAAACTAACAAAAACATCAAAATGTCATCATAATATCTGCACAAACTCTACTGGCTGGGAAGCATTCGGATGCCTTAAGGAGACCCCTTACCTTCACACGACACTCCCTCAGCAGCCCCTCCACGAACCCACGCTGGGTTTGAGTGACAGCTGAGGGGGAGGGGTCAAGCAGCTTAGACTGGCATAGGATCCTCCTCCCCGGAGAGAACTTCTATTGGATGAACACAGAGAACAACAGCCAATCAGACAATGCTAAAGTTGATTCTGAAAACAGCCAATAACTCCTTTCCTGGCCTAGCCCCTACCCATCCTGGGTTTGTAGATCAGACAGAAACAGAGAGGCACTACCTGGACTTGTTCAATAAGGCACATTTTCTTATTCCCCCGTTACAAATAGTTGTTTTATAAATGTTTTCCATTGTGTGCCCTTATGAACACGGCCCAGAAGGCAGAATGGTGTTCACACAAAGAAAGGTAAAGGCATTACAATATTGTTTACATCAGGTCTGGGAAAGGGGCTAGAGGTAGATTTTGGACTATATAACTAAAGTAGGCATTTACCTCTCTCTGGTCATTGTCCAGTCCTGAGGTGGTCTCAGTGGTCACTGGTCTCTTAGGGATGTAACGACTTGACCACCTGCACAGACACAATGTACGGTGTGTGTTTGTGTAGATCATTTGTGTGTGTAGGTAATAGTTGTGTACGTGTGTATATATGGGCGTGTGTTACTTACTTGTTGGTGTGGTGTCCCTGTGCCAATACATCAGCCTGTAGCCTGGGGAAGCAGCCCTGTTGGTGTCGGCCCTGGCCAATCCTCATGTCCAACAGGTGGGGGTGGATGGCTGTGTGGTCAGCCTTAAGCAGCCTGCGCTCCATGGCCTGGACTGGGAACCAGAGGATAATAGAGGTGGGGGATGTGAGTGGGGCCTACTGGAGAAGGCTGTAGGAGAGGCAGCCTCTAGTAACCTTTTCACACTAGTGTGCTGACCCAAGCCATACTGTGCTGCCTGATATTTTCCTGTCACGTAGAGGCAATTCCATGATAACGGAATTACGCCGAATACCCATTGTCATTTCCAGGAACTATGCTGGATATGTAACCAGGCCAGCGCAGTAATAACAGCCATTTAGCAGACTCCGTTATCCAAAGCAACTTATATTAATGTATTTTTGTATGGGGTTGCCCCAGCGGGAATCAAACCCACAATCCAGGCATTGCAAGTGCCATGCTCTACCAATTGAGCCATACAGGACTCTTCTCAATAGTGTATTTTCTACATCATGTTAATTTCTAAATTCTCATTCCTCTGCAGTCCGACATCAAAGGACCATTTGTATAAGCCTCCTTTCAAATCCAGAGTTGTAGATACAACGTCATACTGCATGTCTAATCTGGAAAGCTCTTTGTGCAGAAACAAGGTCATGTGTTGTTGTCGTGATGTGGAAGTGGATCCCTATCTGGTTTGCTTTAAAAATCCCACATTGCTGGGAAACACGGAGGGAGAGGAACTATTAATACAGAGACTGGAGCAGACTTAGTGGTGCAGTCTCTGCAGAGCGCTTGGCAGAACTTCAAAGCCGAGAGTCTCATTATAGGGACACAATGTACTGTTTTCCTCCTCATGTGCTACTTATCCTCCACCCCCCCCCCCCCCCCCCCTCCAATCCTCCACCCCTCTAGTATTCCCCGTCACCTTCTCCCCCATTCATCTTTTTATACCTCTTACCATCAATGCCTCTTATTTCCTTCTCTCTCACTTTCTCCCCCTCTCGTGTCTATCTTTTCATTCTCTCAGATTGATACTGAACTCCCTTTCCCCAGAAAATAATATTCCCCATCCCTCTCATGTTCTGGCATTCTACGGTGCTCTGGCAAAGTTTTTCCTCCTTTGTTTCTCTCTTCAGTGGAACTGAGGGAATATAGGGAGTAGAAAGAAATAACAATGACATGACATACAAGGCCAAATAGAATCACCCACAGGCCACTTATTGGAGAACCCTGCTCTATGCTTTGGACAAAGGACAAACAGAACATGTTCATCAGGCAACAAACCCCCCCCAAAAAAGTGGCCTGAAGCACTCATTGTGGTGTACAAAAAGTTATATTCTTTATTCTGTTGTGTTCCCTAACAACCACATGCAGTAATAATGGGAAATATTGGATGAGTACTACTGTAGCATCCCTGAATCCAGTTTCCCCTGAACCCACCTGACTCGTGGAGCACTGTGCACTTCCTGTAGTGCCGGTTACCAGGATCATCCTCGAACGTGTTGTAGAGGCGCTCCCTCTCCAAGCGCCTGTCAAACACGCGCTGCAGTGGCTCCCGGTCTGCCCAGCGAGACAACACCTTGCTGTCTACGAACGATGAAAACATGGCCGTCTCCAGGAACCGAGACAGGAAGTGTAGGTGTGTGGCGGGCTGCGCCGACAGGAAAGAGCCCTGGGGATAGACAAACGCACAAGTACACAAAATGTTAACACTTCACTTAAAATCACTAACAGTGGTAGAATATTGCTTGTATCCTGAATGACAGCTTCCTGTCCATGCATGTTGGATTGCTGATTGAAGGAGTAGGCTATGGATAGGAGAGTCTATGGTATTCATTCAGTGAATGATTGTTGATCGATCTTCATTACCTTATCAAAGTTGCTCGTTCCCTCACGGTTGCCCAGCCAGGACTCCAGGTCGGGAGCGCTATGGATCACAAACTCTTCGTACCTCCCGAACATGGAGGTGAAACGCCCCGCGAACACCTCCCTCAGCTGCACGTTCATCTTGGCTGCCTTCAGCTCCTCCTCTTCCTCCTCAAACGCCCGTCCCAGCGTCTTCCCTCCCGCCATCCCCCCTCCTCCACACCTCCTGGCCAGTGCCTGCAGTCGTTCCAGCACGGCCAACTCCTCCCCTCCCAGGTTCCCATTGCGCCGGTCTTCCATCAGGTCCTCCAGGACGAGGCTGCTGAGGCAGGGGGGAGCGGCAGGGGCGGGCTTGGTGGTTGTAGAGCCCCCGTATGGCTGGAGGCCGAAGCGCAGCAGCACCTCGTTCACTTCCTGGATGAGCTCCAGCTGGTCTGGGAAGAGGGGCAGGTCCTCGGGTGGATCCACACGGTGATTGTCAATGTCCACGAAGCACAGATTGGCCTGGAGAGGGGGATGGGAAGGGAACAGTAAATGTACAAATCTGTTTAACTATCATTATCAAATAAAGGGACCTTTCCCAAAGTGTGCACATGCACACTCCCCATCATGGATTTAGCAGTTAAGGATTGGCTGGTGGGAGTTTCCATCATTGCTAAATCTCAGACAGGGAATGTGCAAGTGCACACTTTGGGAGAAGGCTACGGAATCCTTGTTAAAATGTTCAAAAAGGGAACACAGACCCATCCTGGCAGAGTGGCACAACAAGCAACTCTTCTTCATGTAGATAATGCAGACTGTACAGAGGTCATTACCACTGATAACATTAGGGCCAAGTATGCAAACATCCCATTAAGATCAGAGATTTAACTACGCTCGTTGACGTTAGAACACAATTAGATGTACATATCCTGATCCCATAGGTCTTTGTTCTGTATAGCCAACTCTGTCCAAACAGATCTGGGACTATCACCTCATTCACAGACACACATTTGTTTTATAAATGCAAAACCAGTCAGAAAAATGACTCGACCTCTGGAGAGAAGCCGAGCAGGCACTAGCCTGGCACATAGAACTACGTCAGAGACTGACACCAAACCCTATTCAACAGCATTGACAGTGTGCTCTGCAGGAAGTTGTTGTTTTTTTAACCCCATGTGATGACCGATTCACACAGACTACCATTTGTTTACAATTCTACTTTAAAAAGGTCCACTCCTCAACTTGAAAAACAACAAGACAGTGATATTCTTTAAGAACGGGCATGACAATGGGTATCATTCATTTAAGTTGTCAAACATATCGTAGAATAAGCCTTTAAAGGGTGATGTGATTCAAATGCGTCCCTGCTCCTCTTCTCATGGGAAAGGCGACAAACCCTCTATGATAAACCCTCCCCCCCCCCACCTCGCAGTATGGTGACCCAATTCACCATGACAAAATCTGAGAACATTCCACTGTGATGCATCAGCTAAATTCCATTAAAACAAATCTGTGCCGTTTAAAAAGCCTAGTCTTCGGATAAGGATACAGAAAAATATATTACTACAAGGAGAGGGTTGTATAAAAATAAATTTACAATAGGACACGCTCTAGATGCATTCTGCCATCTGCATTGCTACCTACCATGTTACCCTTATCCTCTCAAGCACACCCAGAAATAAAGTGGGCAATTCTTAAACCCTGTTAATTATTCACGTTGTCCGATGTCTCTGGAAATGTGATGTCCGGTGCCTTCCTCCTCCCACCGTCGCCCACGGCTCAGCACTCTCCTTCTACTGGTGTATTTATGGGACAACTCTACCACTTCAAAAGAAAACTCCTTGAGTTGTAGCCTAAATGGCATTATATTCCCCTACATAAAGCCCTATGAGTCCTGGTCAAAAGTAGTGCACTATATAGGGAATAGGACCTCATTTGGGATGCACAACCCTAGCAAAACGCTTATACAGCATGGTGTGATTTGGGGAGAAGTGTAGGAGATCGCCTGAGGAGATGTGTGAATCTCTATATTTCGTCAGCACCAGAGAGCAGGGGGATATATATTAATATGCAACCAGAATAGGATTCATTTGTACAGGCACTGCAAGAATGCAGCAAATGTTACAGCGCTCTTTAACCGCCCGTTACAAGGCTCGTTACAACGCTCTTTAAGGTTTTCGGAGCCATCATCGACTCAGTGGGTTTTGTCCAACATGCCTCTGGACCCACTCACTGTCACAGTCATACGCTGGACCTAGTTTTGTCCCATGGAATAAATGTTGTGGATCTTAATGTTTTTCCTCATAATCCTGGACTATCGGACCACCATTTTATTACGTTTGCAATTGCAACAAATAATCTGCTCAGACCCCAAGCAAGGAACATCAAAAGTCGTGCTATAAATTCACAGACAACACAAAGATTCCTTGATGTCCTTCCAGATTCCCTCTGTCTACCCAAGGACGCCAGAGGACAAAAATCAGTTAACCACCTAACTGAGGAACTCAATTTAACCTTGCGCAATACCCTAGATGCAGTTGCACCCCTAAAAACATTTATCATAAGAAACTAGCTCCCTGGTACACAGAAAATACCCGAGCTCTGAAGCAAGCTTCCAGAAAATTGGAACGGAAATGGCGCCACACTAAACTGGAAGTCTTCCGACTAGCTTGGAAAGACAGTACTGTGCAGTACCAAAGAGCCCTTACTGCTGCTCGATCATCCTATTTTTCTAACTTAATTGAGGAAAATAAGAACAATCCGAAATTCCTTTTTGATACTGTCGCAAAGCTAACTAAAAAGCAGCATTCCCCAAGAGAGGATGACTTTCACTTTAGCAGTGATAAATTCATGAACTTCTTTGAGGAAAAGATTATGATTATTAGAAAGCAAATTACGGACTCCTCTTTAAATCTGCGTATTCCTTCAAAGCTCAGTTGTCCTGAGTCTGCACAACTCTGCCAGGACCTAGGATCAAGAGAGACGCTCAAGTGTTTTAGTACTATATCTCTTGACACAATGATGAAAATAATCATGGCCTCTAAACCGTCAAGCTGCATACTGGACCCTATTCCAACTAAACTACTGAAAGAGCTGCTTCCTGTGCTTGGCCCTCCTATGTTGAACATAATAAACGGCTCTCTGTCCACCGGATGTGTACCAAACTCACTAAAAGTGGCAGTAATAAAGCCTCTCTTGAAAAAGCCAAACCTTGACCCAGAAAATATTTTTAAAAACTAAATCGGCCTATATCGAATCTTCCATTCCTCTCAAAAATTTTAGAAAAGGCTGTTGCGCAGCAACTCACTGCCTTCCTGAAGACAAACAATGTATACGAAATGCTTCAGTCTGGTTTTAGACCCCATCATAGAACTGAGACGGCACTTGTGAAGGTGGTAAATTACATTTTAATGGCATCGGACCGAGGCTCTGCATCTGTCCTCGTGCTCCTAGACCTTAGTGCTGCTTTTGATACCATCGATCTCCACATTCTTTTGGAGAGATTGGAAACCCAAATTGGTCTACACGGACAAGTTCTGGCCTGGTTTAGATCTTATCTGTCGGAAAGATATGTTTGTCTCTGTGAATGGTTTGTCCTCTGACAAATCAACTGTAAATTTCGGTGTTCCTCAAGGTTCCGTTTTAGGACCACTATTGTTTTCACTATATATTTTACCTCTTGGGGATGTTATTCGAAAACATAATGTTAACTTTCACTGCTATGCGGATGACACACAGCTGTACATTTCAATGAAACATGGTGAAGCCCCAAAATTGCCCTTGCTAGAAGCATGTGTTTCAGACATAAGGAAGTGGATGGCAGCAAACGTTCTACTTTTAAACTCGGACAAAACAGAGATGCTTGTTCTAGGTCCCAAGAAACAAAGAGATCTTCTGTTGAATCTGACAATTAATCTTAATGGTTGTACAGTCGTCTCAAATAAAACTGTGAAGGACCTCGGCGTTACTCTGGACCCTGATCTCTCTTTTGAAGAACATATCAAGACCATTTCAAGGACAGCTTTTTTCCATCTACGCAACATTGCAAAAATCAGAAACTTTGTCCAAAAATGATGCAGAAAAATTATTCCATGCTTTTGTCACTTCTAGGTTAGACTACTGCAATGCTCTACTTTCCGGCTACCCAGATAAAGCACTAAATCAACTTCAGTTAGTGCTAAATACGGCTGCTAGAATTCTGACTAGAACCAAACAATTTGATCATATTACTCCAGTGCTAGCCTCTCTACACTGGCTTCCTGTCAAAGCAAGGGCTGATTTCAAGGTTTTACTGCTAACCTACAAAGCATTACATGGGCTTGCTCCTACCTATCTCTCTGATTTGGTCCTGCCGTACATACCTACACGTACGCTACGGTCACAAGACGCAGGCCTCCTAATTGTCCCTAGAATTTCTAAGCAAACAGCTGGAGGCAGGGCTTTCTCCTAAAGAGCTCCATTTTTATGGAACGGTCTGCCTACACATGTCAGAGACGCAAACTCGGCCTCAACCTTTAAGTCTTTACTGAAGACTTATCTCTTCAGTGGGTCATATGATTGAGTGTAGTCTGGCCCAGGAGTGGGAAGGTGAACGGAAAGGCTCTGGAGCAACGAACCGCCCTTGCTGTCTCTGCCTGGCCCGGTTCCCCTCTTTCCACTGGGATTCTCTGCCTCTAACCCTATTACAGGGGCTGACTCACTGGCTTACTGGGGCTCTCTCATGCCGTCCCTGGAGGGGGTGCGTCACCTGAGTGGGTTGATTCACTGATGTGGTCATCCTGTCTGGGTTGGCGCGCCCCCCCCCCCCGGGTTGTGCCGTGGCGGAGGTCTTTGTGGGCTATACTCAGCCTTGTCTCAGGATGGTAAGTTGGTGGTTGAAGATATCCCTCTAATGGTGTGGGGGCTGTGCTTTGGCAAAGTGGGTGGGGTTATATCCTTCCTGTTTGGCCCTGTCCGGGGGTGTCCTCGGATGGGGCCACAGTGTCTCCTGACCCCTCCTGTCTTAGCCTCCAGTATTTATGCTGCAGTAGTTTATGTGTCGGGGGGCTAGGGTCAGTTTGTTATATCTGGAGTACTTCTCCTGTCCTATTCGGTGTCCTGTGTGAATCTAAGTGTGCGTTCTCTAATCCTCTCCTTCTTTTCCTCTCTCGGAGGACCTGAGCCCTAGGACCATGCCCCAGGACTACCTGACATGATGACTCCTTGCTGTCCCCAGTCCACCTGGCCGTGCTGCTGCTCCAGTTTCAACTGTTCTGCCTTATTATTATTATTCGACCATGCTGGTCATTTATGAACATTTGAACATCTTGGCCATGTTCTGTTATAATCTCCACCCGGCACAGCCAGAAGAGGACTGGCCACCCCACATAGCCTGGTTCCTCTCTAGGTTTCTTCCTAGGTTTTGGCCTTTCTAGGGAGTTTTTCCTAGCCACCGTGCTTCTACACCTGCATTGCTTGCTGTTTGGGGTTTTAGACTGGGTTTCTGTACAGCACTTTGAGATATCAGCTGATGTACGAAGGGCTATATAAATAAATTTGATTTAACCGCCCGTTACAACGCTCTTTAACCGCCCGTTACAACGCTCTTTAACCGCCCGTTACAACGCTCTTTAACCGCCCGTTACAACGCTCTTTAACCGTCCGTTACAACGCTCTTTAACCGCCTGTTACAACGCTCTTTAACCGTCTGTTACAACGCGTACTGGAATGCCTGTTATTAGAATGACTGAGTGTACATTAGACTGCCGGAAAGCACGTTGGATTGTTTTGCAAGGTCAGTGAATGCCTGTCAAAATGTGTATCACAATGCCTACTGGAAAGCTATAGAGAATGTGAATTAAAATGCTTCTAATTCCATGTGGTAAAGCCAATTTAAAAAAAAATGGGATTCAATAGTGGATTTAAAACGCACTAGGTATATGGATTCAGCAACCTCGACCTAGAGAAATAGGAACTTAGGAATGAGTGGCAACATCGTTTGTCCTACAGCATCACAAGTGCAATACATTCATCACTCCTTCTTGGTCAGGTGGTTATTAAAGAGAATGTGTTCACAATAAGTCAACTGGTTAAATAAAGCCATTTTGGAGGATAAAAGTGCCATTACATGGCTACAGTCCCAAACACAGATGACTAAGTACATGCCATTCTAATACTGTACCTCATTGGACAGCTCCAGAGTGGAGCGTTGGGCGCCGTCCCTCCTCTGGATACCCATGAGGAAGGGCACTGGTGCATCCAGGAGGTGGTGCAGGGGAGCGGGCAGGATGGGCAGGTAGATATGCTGCCACTGGAACGGGAACAGCAGGGTGGTGATGCCCTCTGCCACAGTCATCAACCGCTGGTAGTCTGGAGACAGAGAGATGGAAAGACAGAGGGAATTGGACCTCGGTGTACTAATGTGTTTTATTGTTGTTAAGTTGTTGTCGTCAACCTTTTGATAGTATGGGAGACCGAGACGGAGGGGGGAGATTTTAAATTGTTGCTGATTTGAGGAATTTGACCCTGGTGGTACTCATATCATGGATACATGTGTTGCATTGTTGTGGTGAAGTTTTAGTTACGATTAGGTTGTGGTCTGAATCTCAAAAGTGTGCACTCATACAGTCACCACCATGGACTAGTGTTGGGTTTCCAAACCCCAGTCCTCCAGGGGCTACAACAACGTGTGCTGTTCGGGGTACAACTCCAGTACCGATATAATACTTTAAAGTGCATGATGGGAATTGAACATGTTTAGGTTAGAAGGAAAAAAACCCTAGGTTGTTGATCTTTCAGCAAACACTGCCTGGTCCTTTGGTCCTCACCTTGTGAGTAAAGCAGGATCTGGGTCTCCAGCAGCACAGATGTGAGCAGTCTCACCAGGTTCTCCACCCCCAGCAGAGAGAAGGCCTCTCCCAGTGGGTAGTCCCCCAGCGGGAGCTCCTCTGGGCCGGGCTGCTGGCACACGATGGGCCCCTGGACCCCGTGGAACCGGAGCGACCGACCAGGCGGCGGCGCGGGCACCTCATACAGGATGTTGTGGATGTAGCTCTCTAGGGGCAGCGGCGGGGCGGCATGCGATGTCACAGCCTGGTGCAGCTGGGACAGGAAGTGGCGGGCGGCGAGGAGGAAGGGAAGGGGCGTCAGGAGGCAGAGGGCCTTGGAGACATACAGGGTGTCCCGGGCTGGCTGGAAGGAACCCACTGTGCAGCCCAAACAAGCCAACAGGGGACGCTCTGCCAGGGAAGCAGCATCCGACTCGTCCAGGCTGCTCACCAGAGAGTCCATGCTGGATGTGGAGGGGGAGGAGGCGGAGGAGGTAGAGTGAGAAGAAGAAGAGGTGGAGTGATGCTCGACGTGGTGCATCTGATGGAGGGTCTGCATCGCCGCGGTGATCTGGGCGCTCGTCACCTCCTCGTAGTACATGTGCACAAAGCCGTAGGAGTGTGTGCCGTCATCCCGAGCGACCGTGAAGGAGTGGAAGTGGGAGTCGCGGCTGTCCGTCTGACTACGGAATGACAAGCCTCGTGGCATGCAGAGCTGGGGAAAGAGAGAGAGATGGAGACAGAGACGAAGGGAGGAGAAGACAGAGGGGAAGGGTGATATTGGAGAAAAAAAAGGAGGATGAAGAGGTGGTGTGGGAGAGATATGGACAGAAGAGTTGGGATGTTTTAGAGGACATAGCAGAGGAACAAAGGAGAAAAGGTAGAGAGCGGTAGGAGGAGGTGAAGAGGGAAAATACTGAAAGAATGACAGTGTCAACTGCCTTCAATAACATGTTCTTTTATCAAACACACAAGAAATTATGGGCAGGGATGAGGGGTCAAATCATTCTGAAGAGACTCCATTCTGACAAAAAACATTGAAGACTAGCAGTTTTTTTTTTTTAAGAAAGAGGGCCCTTATTTGCCTCCCGAGTGGCGCAGCGGTCTCAGGCACTTCATCACAGTACTTGAGGTGTCACTACAGACCCGATTTCGATCCCGGACTGTCACAGCCGGCCGCGACCGGGAGACCCATGAGCCGACACACAAGTTGTGTAAAAGTCGTTAAAATAAAGGACAAAGGGGTCTTGTTTGTGGAGAGAGTCAGAGCTGAGTGTGGCTCCATGAAAAGGTGCTCTATCCATCTGTTACAAAGTACTTCAGTGTCTGTGCTCACAACAGGCGTCAGCTTCATGAAAAAACAACATTTGTTTATTGGTTCATTTAAAATTAGATGCTGTCGAGTTCCTGCCTAGTGCTTTCATTATCCAGACAAGAATGTGCCATTAAACAACTTATTTTATGATTGAAATGCCATACATTTTGAAAGAAACTAATGTCTCAAAAATGCTTCTTAAAAATTATTACACTTGAAACAGAAAATATTCTCATTTGCATAAAAGAGAAATGCATTGTGGTACTGAAGAACAAAACAAAGAAGGGATGTCACAGCAGTTCCAAACCATCAGCTTTTTGTTCATTACTTTCAATTGGTTCAATTACTAATTTACACTGACAGATTTGCGACAACATCGTTAAACCCCAAAAACGTACATTAACAAAACAATAGTGCACAAACTGATAAAGTCCCCAATTCTGTAACAGAATACAACAGAATGTCCACAATAAGCTGCACTGTAATTTAACATGACACACGTTGTAATGAATGCAATAAATTAAGCTGTTTTCACATGGACACATTACAACCACCTCTAGAAAGGGCTAAAACAGTCTAAATGCCATAAAAATAATGACTTAACCCTCTTCTCTGAATAGAAGTTCTCTAAACGTATCACAGCTCCACTGTCTTACCATGTTGACTGCATCTCTGTTGAAGGGACTCCTGTCTGTGCTCTCAGGGTAGTGGGCCAGAACCTTGGACCTGAAGGACCTCCGGATGGGGCTCTGCTCAAAGCTCTCACCTAGCAAAGAGATGAGAGAAGACGGACAGATGTTGAAATAGAGAGAAGGAGGGTAGAGACAAAGAAAGAGTCAGCGTTGCAATACTGGCACAGACAAAATCAGAGGGACAAGTGACCTTCATCGCCGCACTGAATTCTTAATAAGGGGACATGGTGGAGAACACTGTGGTTACCAGACAGGGTTAGGATTTAATATCAGAGACAGCACAAGTGTTTACCCTTCATTTGACACCAGCGAAAAACCATGTGTGTGTTTAATCCCTTTATTGAGCTAGAGGTGAGATTGTAGAGGGTCGAGACAGAAGCCGTGAGACCAGAGCAAGATCTTAAGGTAGCCCGCTAGCCATTTTCAGACAGGGCTAGTAGAAAATGTGGTCCTACTGTGAAGATGGGAAGCCCTGGGAGACCCAGATCACAACCACCCCAGAGGAGCTTCCACAGCAGCTGCCGCACCCTCCATCCCCTCACGCCGCACCCTCCATCCCCTTACGCCGCACCCTCCATCCCCTCACGCTGAAAATGAGTAAAGGTTGTAGAAGCAGGAGCAATGCACAGAATGGATCCCAAATTAACGGTTTACAGTACATGCTGAACCTAGGGTCTGATAAAAATAAAATAAAAAGATTATCCTTGGTTTGGCACTGAAGAGAAGGAAAGAATTCCTTAAAAAAAAATTAGAGGCCGTTTGAGTGCGTCACCAGTGACACGCACTTCCTCTGACCTTGATGTATTACCTTGTCTGCCTGATGCATCTCCTGCCTCTCACTGTCCCCTGTGTCAGCTGCCTGATCCACTTACATACAGAGAGCTCTCTGTGTGTGTGTGTGTGTATATATATATCCTGGGTACCAGAAAAGTCCCCACTGGGAAAGTAAGTAAGAAATTGTACCAAGTGGGGACATTTCCCATGTCCCAAAGACAAAGGCTATTTTAGGCTTACAATTAGGGGTTAGGAAAAATAGTATTTGGAATTGGAATAAGATGTTAGGTCCCCACAAGGATAGTAAAGCATATCCTGTGTATGTAAGACACAGGGAAGTACACTCACTACCTCATTTAAAGCATCACAGTCACTCTCCTTCCCTTGAGTGCACCACTCTTCACAATACTACTCTGCCTGGCATTTCCACACACACACACTGCTCAAAAACACATCTTGTAATCTAATGCTTTGACGCATATCCACTTATCCAGCCAGATTCCAGCATTCCACCTGCTACTCTGATGACGCACGGAAAGCCGAGAACAGTGAGGATGCCGAAGGCAAGAGATGGAGCTTTGCATCAGGCTGGTGGGTGGGTAGTAATGAAGGTTGGGCTTTGCATCAGGCTGGTGGGTGGGTAGTAATGAAGGTTGGGCTTTGCATCAGGCTGGTGGGTGGGCAGTAATGATGGTTGGGCTTTGCATCAGGCTGGTGGGTGGGTAGTAATGATGGTTGGGCTTTGCATCAGGCTGGTGGGTGGGTAGTAATGATGGTTGGGCTTTGCATCAGGCTGGTGGGTGAGTAGTAATGATGGTTGGGCTTTGCATCAGGCTGGTGGGTGGGCAGTAATGATGGTTGGGCTTTGCATCAGGCTGGTGGGTGGGCAGTAATGATGGTTGGGCTTTGCATCAGGCTGGTGGGTGGGTAGTAATGATGGTTGGGCTTTGCATCAGGCTGGTGGGTGGGTAGTAATGATGGTTGGGCTTTGCATCAGGCTGGTGGGTGGGTAGTAATGAAGGTTGGGCTTTGCATCAGGCTCGTGGGTGGGTAGTAATGATGGTTGGGCTTTGCATCAGGCTGGTGGGTGGGTAGTAATGATGGTTGGGCTTTGCATCAGGCTGGTGGGTGGGTAGTAATGATGGTTGGGCTTTGCATCAGGCTGGTGGGTGGGTTGTAATGAAGGTTGGGCTTTGCATCAGGCTGGTGGGTGGGTAGTAATGATGGTTGGGCTTTGCATCAGGCTGGTGGGTGGGTAGTAATGATGGTTGGGCTTTGCATCAGGCTGGTGGGTGGGTAGTAATGAAGGTTGGGTGCTAGGAAGAAAAAAAACATCCTGAAATGCAGGACTACCTGAAATTGTCAAAAAAGACACGCTTGTATAACGATCTGCTACTGTGTGTGCACTACTGAATACGACTCTGGTGGGTGGGTTGTGCACATGCAATGTTATGAGAACAGGGAAGCCATGTAGGATATCAGTATGATAAGGAAGAGATTCAGAGCTGGTATTAAAAACGACACCATCTTGCTGAGTGTTGTACCGTACCGATTCTCTATTTGATTTTAAATCAAGGGACATGGCATGCAGATATGTGATGAGTCATCACAGTGTGGTCTTTGTGTTTATCTACCAGGCCTTGATCTTCCTCAGGGCCTCGTCGTCAAGAAGAGAACGATGTCTGGTTGCCATGGTAGCCATCTCCGCTGGCATTACGGTTTTCATGGCCTTGAAGAAGCCAGTCATCAGCTGATGCAATTAGTTGGGTGAACAGACACACACACACACACACACAGTGTGAAAGCTATTTAACCCAAACCATGCCTGGGATTGTTATTTGGGTTTCACTGCTCAGTGCTCATGTGGACTCGCTGAACCGGTTCTCCTAATGCCTTACAATGACCCATTTAAAAACACAAGCCCCTGAAATGAATAGCTTCCAGAGTGTTGTGTCAGAGATGGAAGTCAAATATTAGGAAGTTGCTGGCCACATTAAAATGAAAGATTTTAAGGAGACAAAGAAAGAGAGAAATGGAGAGTGGGGAAGAGAGGGAAAAAACGGTAGGAGGCGAGGGGGTTCAACTGACAGAAAGAGAAGTGGGATGGAGAGATGTAGGAAGAGGGAGCTAACAGGAGAGATGTAGGAAGAGGGAGCTAACAGGAGAGATGTAGGAAGAGGGAGCTAACAGGAGAGATGTAGGAAGAGGGAGATAACAGGAGAGATGGTGAAGCAGGAGATAACAGGAGAGATGGTGAAGCAGGGAGCGAGGGTGGCTCGTTATGGTTCTGTGGATGGAAGATTAAAACGGTGCCTCGGTTAGGCTGTGTGACTAAATCAGCTCAGCCCACTCCAGAGACTGCAACAGATCTGCTGGCTGGGGTAACAATACCTAAACGCATTTAACCCTTCATGAAGTAACACCAGCAAAAGCAAGATTCTCCTACGTACATGTCTGCTCACACCACTTCTGCCACAAGGGATCAGTGATTACTCAGAGGAAGGAAGGAGAAAAGATAGAAAGAATGAAGGATAAAGTGAATTTGCTTCAGAAGAGGGCCTCAGTCTCACAGTTCCACTCCAGACACTGCAACGTCACCCAGACACTGCAACGTCACAGTCACCCAGACACTGCAACGTCACCCAGACACTGCAACATCACAGTCACCCAGACACTGCAACATCAGTCACCCAGACACTGCAACATCACAGTCACCCAGACACTGCAACATCACAGTCACCCAGATACTGCAACATCACAGTCACCCAGATACTGCAACATCACAATCACCCAGACACTGCAACATCACAGTCACCCAGACACTGCAACGTCACCCAGACACTGCAACGTCACCCAGACACTGCAACGTCACCCAGACACTGCAACGTCACCCAGACACTGCAACGTCACCCAGACACTGCAACGTCACCCAGACACTGCACGGAATCTCAACACCACAGGATCCCACTCCAGCATGGATGGGTTTCTCAAGGGGCGTTTAGTCAGAGTCACGACAGTCCTCAGCCTCAGTAAGAGGACCATGTTACGCCACATATTACCATTTCATTATCAAACTGGAGGCTTTTCAGTAGGCACACTTACAGAACAAAACTAAAATGGGAAGGCAGTAACAGACCTTGTCCAATAAAAAAAAAATGGCTCGACTTGGTTTGTTGAGAAACGGTTTAAAAGATTTTGATACGGTGTGCTCTAATGAATATTGCTGATTGATCACAGGATGATCACAGGATGACATCTGGTTTTCATTGGTCTATATAGATGTAATGTTTGAAGATTCCAAACGCATACAATTTCATATGATCCTAGTAGGCTTACTGACTGTTAAACACCCAGTTCTCATACAGCAGATATACAGAAAGAGGAGGGATCGGACACCTAAAGACGATGAAACAGCGGACATATCTGAACATATGATTAACAGTCATGCGCAGCTTTTCATCCTTCAAACGGACAGATAGAGACAGAGAGACAGGGATGACTGGATGAGTGAGAAGATTTCATCCTTGCCTAACTCAATTGCTCCACCACATTCAATTCGTCATACCCTTGGATGGGCAGATGATGAGGAGGAGGAGGAGAACGAGAGAGAGATGAAGGTGGGTTGAGAGATGAAACGACAGAATGAGCAGACACGGTCTCTCATTCAATGAGCAGACACTGCCTCAATTACAAGATCCTCCTACGTCTGTCTCCTGGTTGAATAAATGTAGCAGATGTGGTTTGCCGAACTATGCTTTCTCAAATTATATCTAACCTTGCCCCCAGACTGGAAGACTAGGCTTTCGCACAGAGGGATAACACATTCTTGAGAACGGAGGACTCAGGTTTGATCATTGATTGGTTCCAGAAGCAACCAAGAGTTCACAAGATAAAAATGTTAGTCACCAGCCTTTCATATTCAATTGTATGGAACATAGCCTAATCGGACTTCAGTCCATCCTTGTCTTCCTGTTTGCGATATTTCAGCATCCCTGACCATCCCACTGTGGTTCCCGTCTGACACCGATGTCATTCCCTGTGAGAGTCACCCGTCCGTTTGGAGCCGGGAGCTGAAACCATGGCGACCCGGCATTCCAGCTGGGAACATCATGTGAAATTTGATTAGGGCTGCAGAAACAGAGGCATCTATTGAGGGGCCAACAAGAGAAGATTGTTTCTTTCAAGTCACTCTCCATTTACAAAACACACATGAAAATAAGACAACTCTCAAAAAAAACGTTGACCATCGACAGATATGCAGACACACACACCCCTCAAAGCAACACATCTATCTACCGACACAAACAAATCCATGAAAGGCAGTGCTGCCTTGCTGCAGCAGAGATTAGTATGACCTGATGTTACATAAGCAGACAGGTGAAGGCCAGATCCACTAGCAGCAGCAACTGCCCCCCCGTCCTTTCCTTTTCACTGACAAACCTGATAAGGTGATCCTCAGCAGGGGGTGTTGTGAATGTGAGGGGGTGTAAGGGTAGGGTTTTTCACAACCTGACACAAACACCAGGCTAGATAGGATGTATGACGACAGTCTTGGAGGGTTAAATGTGTCCGGTTACCACCCCACCATGTTCCCTGGAGACCTATTCTACGGAGGATATTCTGCCTTGGATGCTCAGTCCCCTGTCCTGTCCTTCTCCCCCACCTCCATAAAGAATATAGGGTGTGACTGTGTGTTCTGTGAATTTGACAATGACAGAGGGGCAGTGGGAAGATGGTGCAGATGGTTCTATTCTGAATAACGCATTCCTTGCCTCTTCTTCACTTGGGACTTAATTTGGAGAATCCAGTATACCAGAGCTTGCAATATACAATTTACACACCACAGGGATTCTCTCCCAGCCCCCTCCCTTTGTGCATGACAAGTAATTTTTCCAACAATTGTTTACAGACAGATTATTTCACTGCATTACAATTTCAGTGGGTCAGAAGTTTTACATACACTAAGTTGACTCCGACAGCTTGGAAAATTCCATAAAATTATGTAATGGTTTTAGAAGCTTCTGATAGGCCAATTGACATCATTCGGAGGTGTACCAGTGGATGTATTTCAAGGCCTACCTTCAAACTCAGTGCCTCTTCGCTTGACATCATGGGAATATCAAAAAGAAATAAGCCAAGACCTCAGGGGGGAAAAATTGTAGACCTCCACAAGTCTGGTTCATCCTTGGGAGCAATTTCCAAACACCTGAAGGTATCACGTTCATCTGTACAAACACTAGTAGGCAAGTATAAACACCATGGGACCACACAGCCGTCATAACGCTTAGGAAGGAGACGAGTTGTCTCCTAACGATTAAAGTACTTTGGTGCGAAAAGTGCAAATTAATCCCAGAACAACAGCAAAGGACCTTGTGAAGATGCTGGAGAAAACAGGGGGAAAAAAAAAGTCTCTATATCCACAGTAAAACGAGTCCTATATTAACATAACCTGAAAGGCCGCTCAGCAAGGAAGAAGCCACTGCTCCAAAATCCCCATAAAAAAGCCAGACTACAGTTTGCAACTGCACATGTGGACAAAGATTGTACTTTTTGGAGAAATGTCTTCTGGTCTGATGAAACAAAAATCAAACTGTTTGGCCATAATGACCATCGTTATGTTTGGAGGAAAAAAGTGGATGCTTGCAAGCCGAAGAACACCATCCCAACCGTGAAGCACGAGGGTTGCAGCATCATGTTGTGGGCGTGATTTTCTACAGGAGAGACTGGTGCACTTCACAAAATAGATGGCATTATGAGGAAGTAAAATTAAGTGGCTAGACATCAGTCAGGAAGTTAAAGCTTGGTCGCAAATGGACAATGACCCCAAGCATACTTCTAAAGTTGTGGCAAAATGGCTTAAGGACAACAAAGTCAAGGTATTGGAATGGCCTTCACAAAGCCCTGATTTCAATCCTATAGAAAATTTGTGGGAAGAACTGAAAAAGTGTGTGCGAGCAAGGAGGCCTTACAAACCTGACTTAGTTACACAAGCTGTCATTAGGAACGGGCCAAAATTCACCCAACTTATTGTGGGAAGCGTGTGGAAGGCTACCCAAAAACAATTTAAAGGCAATGCTACCAAATACTAATTGAGTGTATGTAAACTTCTGACCCACTGGGAATGTGATGAAAGAAATAAAAGCTGTAATGAATCATTCTCTAATACTATTCTGACATTTCACATTCTTAAAATGAAGTGGTGATCCTAACTAACCTAAAACAGGGAATTTTTACTTGGATTTAAAGTCAGGAATTGTGAAAAACTGAGTTTAAATGTATTCGGCTAAGGTGTATGTAAACTTCCGACTTCAACTGTACATACATAATCTCATATTTGGAATGAGAAAGAAGGATTCAAGAAAGCTACACTGTGAAGACAGTTTTCTAAAAGCAGTGGGTGACTGATTACCTAACGATCAACTGCTGGGGGAGAACAAATGGTGGCGATTCAACATTTAAAAGAAAATTAAGATTTAACAGAAAAATATGACTGCCGAAATTCTGGTCAGAGCCGATAGGAAGGCCAACCACTGCTTTAGGCATTCATCTTCGCGGTATTATCTCTTATAGATAATGTCATGAGAGTCTAGCCATATAGCTCTGGATGTGACCACTTCCCCCCACCCCACGTTTCAGGCACTACCGCAGCGTCACTGTGGTTGACTGTCATGGTCACCATGGCAATCTGACGGCGCTCCACCACTGCATCCAGGAGACCTGACCAGAAGAGGCTCCGACAACCACAAAGGAGTTGGCTACAGAAGAAACAGACTGGCAGCCAGGGGAGTGTTCACTACATAGGATGGTGACCATACCAGTATCGTAATATTTTTTCCATGGCAAAAATGAAAAGACAAAGCAGAGTAAACTATTTGGTCCTTTAAAAACCTGCTGTATGTAAAATAGTGTAGTGTAGCATGGAAAATAAATCAATGTGACAATGGTAATGATGTTTGTTAACAACATTAGGGCTGTTTTCCTAAAGAAGTTAAAACATGAAGCGGATTTGTTTCCTTGCTACGATACTAACGAGTATCGCCATACTGGCATCATCCCAGCCTTAATGGGTATACCGATTCCCTACAGGCACGAAACAGAAGAATCTGAAAAGGAGTCAAATTAACCTGTACCATCTGAACTTGTGAGGTCTAAGGTGGTGCAACGGTGGCTCTGCCCCACCCCATCTCCTCCCCTGATGATTCCAGTCTCACAGACCACCATCCGCCTCCCATCCTGTTATCTCCTCCCCTGACAATTCCCCCCGTTATCTCCCCCCCTGACTATTCCCCCCGTTATCTCTCCCCCTGACGACTCCCCCCGTTATCCCCTCCCCTGACGATTCCTCCCCGTTATCCCCTCCCCTGACGATTCCTCCCCGTTATCCCCTCCCCTGACAATTCCTCCCCGTTATCCCCTCCCCTGTCAATTCCTCCCCGTCTCATCCTGTCATCTCCTCCCCTGATGATTCCTCCCCTCCCCTGATGATTCCTCCCCGTCTCATCCTGTCATCTCCTCGCCTGATGATTCCTCCCCGTCTCATCCTGTCATCTCCTCCCCTGATGATTCCTCCCCGTCTCATCCTGTTAATATCCTCCCTGTCCCATAATGTTAATATCCTCCCTGTCCCATCCTGTTAATATCCTCCCTGTCCCATCCTGTTAATATCCTCCCTGTCCCATCCTGTTAATATCCTCCCTGTCCCATCCTGTTAATATCTTCCCCTGATGATTCCTCCCTGTCCCATCCTGTGGTACACTTGAGTGCTACTAGTCTGGGTCATGTTCATTGATTATGGCGCAAAATGTTTTTTTTAAATGTTGAGCAACAGGAGAAAAAAAAGTTTGGATAGTTATTTTCAAATTGTTTTCTTCGGTTACCAGGTAGAACAGAAAACCAGCAGGCTCAGGACCTCGTAGGGCAACTTCAGTCCTGACTGGTGTCACACTTTTACCCCAGCTAATACACCCCAGACACCCAACTCCAATAATCTAATAATCTTCAGTTAAAAATGCAATTAGTTCAATTTTAAAAAGCCGTCTTTGCTTGGGATGGGAAAGCATGACACCAATCCAGAATACCCTGGCCTACATGGTCGGCATCAGCCGTTCTCCTCTAATAACTACACAACCCCATCCCCCAGGGACGTGGCTAGTGTTCAGACTTTATAATGACAATAAAAACACAAAATATGCTGTAATCATGGATATATATAGGCCAGGCATGGGAAGCTCCAGTTCTCGGGGTCAATGCCCCAGTAAACACACCTGACTCCAATAATCAACTAATCATGATCTTCAGTGTATAATTCTCAGTTGTGTTTGTTAGGAATGGAGAGAGCATGACACCACCCCGGCCCCGAGGACTGGAGTTGCCCATCAGTCAAAACTGTTAAATATGAATTGATTGAGAAGGCAATTTTAAGGGATTTCTATATCTGCTCAACTGTGACTGTCACGACAATAAACACTCCCTGCTGACCGTCACGGTCTCAGCTGTTTCCCCGAAGTCTCACCGATACTGGATGGATAGGCACCATTGCACTTCTCACCTGACTAAACTCGATAAAAAAAAATGTAAAAACTCGGACGGTCGCCCAGTCACTTTGATAAATCAATTGATTGAAGACCTCTTGGTGATTTCACCTTCAATTGCGTTGGCAAATTCGGCAGTTAACGCTTTTTTAATGATTATTCTATATTATGCTATAATAGGCTATCAAAAAACAATATTTACCAGCTAATTCTTCGGGTTCTAGACCAGTCTCCGTATCCAATCCACACACCACGAAGTGCTGGGCGAAGCGGCACGAAGCCGAGCCTGTGGCAGAGGTAACCCCGCTCATCATCGGTTTAGATGTGATAGGCTACTCCGTCCGTCTCTATTCCACGCTCTGGATCTCCATAGTGTAGCCTACGCAGGTCAAGTGAGACGTTTCAAACGAACTCCTCGTATTATATTTGGGATGAAATGTGCCCTTCTGTTCTCCGTCCACGGTCGGCAGACTAGTGTCAGCCCGTTTTTGATTGTGTTGTCGAGGCACAGGCAGCCTATTTTTGGGAGGATCTCAATTGCATTCTCCTTGCGTACTTTCTCCACGCCTCCTTCTCAAAACCCATTGGATGAGAAAACCAGAGGTTCCTCCCCTCTGACTTTCTCCTCCAATGGGTTTTGAGGAGGAGAGAGGATACGAGTAGGACACTATTGAGATTTTCCCAAAGTGGGATAAGGGGAGGAGGGGAGAGAAAGGGAGGGCAGAGATGGAGGAGGGGGGGAAGAGAGGAGGGGGAGGAGGGGGGAGAGAGGAGGAGGGGGGAGAAAGAGGGAGGAGGGGGAGAGAGGGGGGAAAAGAGAGAGAGAGGGAGGGGGAAGAGAGAAAGGGGGGAGAGAGAGAGAAGGAGAGGGAGGCGGAGAGAGGGAGGGAGGGAAGAGAGCGAGAGGGCTGGAAGAGAGAGAGAGGGGGAAGAGAGGGAGGCGGAAGAGGAAAAGAGGGAGAGGGAAGAGACAGAGAGAGAGAGAGGGAGGGGGGTAAGAGAGAGAGAGAGACCCCAAAAGGCCTGTGGTGTTGATGGTATCCTCAATGAAATGATCAAATAACAGACAACAAATTCCAATTGGCTATACTAAAACTCTTTAACATCATTCTTAACTCTGGCATCTTCCCCAAAATGTAGAACCAAGGATTGATCACCCCAATCCACAAAAGTGGAGACAAATTTGACCCCAATAACTACCGTGGGATATACGTCAACAGCAACCTTGGGAAAGTCCTCTGCATTGTCATTAACAGCAGACTCGTACCTTTCCTCAGTGAAAACAATGTACTGAGCAAATGTCAAATTGGCTTTATTCCAAATTATCGTACGACAGACCATGTATTCACCCTGCACACCCTAATTGACAAACAAACAAACAAAACAAAACAAAGGCAAAGGCAAAGTCTTCTCATGCTTTGTTGGTTTGAAAAAAGCCTTTGACTCAGTTTGGCATGAGGGTCTGCTATACAAATTGATGAAAAGTGGTGTTGGGGGAAAAATCTCAGTAAGACAAAAATAATGGTGTTCCAAAAAAAGTCCAGTCGCCTGGGCCACAAATCCAAATTCCATCTAGACACTGTTGCCCTAGAGCACACATAAAAAAGATACATACCGTGGCCTAAACATCAGCGCCACAGGTAACTTCCACAAAGCTGTGAATGATCTGAGAGACAAGGCAAGAAGGGCCTTCTATGCCATCAAAAGGAACATACAATTCGACCTACCAATTAGGATCTGGCCAAAAATACTTGAATCAGTCATAGAACACATTGCCCTTTATGGTTGTGAGGTTTGGGGTCCGCTCACCAACCAATAATTCATAAAATGGGACAAACACCAAATTAAGACTCTGCATGCAAAAATATCCTCTGTGTACAATGTAAACTCAGCAAAAAAAAAGAAACGTCCCCTTTTCAGGACCCTGTCTTTCAAAGTTAATTTGTAAAGATCCAAATAACTTCACAGATCTTTATTGTAAAAGGTTTAAACACTGTTTCTCATGCTTGTTCAATGAACCATAAACAAGTAATGAACATACACCTGTGGAACGGTTGTTAAGACACTAACAGCTTACAGATGGTAGGCAATTAAGGTTGCAGTTATGAAAACTTAGGACACTAAAGAGGCCTTTCTACTGACTCTGAAAAACACCAAAAGAAAGATGCCTAGGGTCCCTGCTCATCTGTGTGAACGTGCCTTAGGCATGCTGCAAGGAGGCATGAGGACTGCAGATGTGGCCAGGGCAATAAATTGCAATGTCCTTACTGTGAGACGCCTAAGACAGTGCTACAGGGAGACAGGATGGACAGATGATCATCCTCGCAGTGGCAGACCACATGTAACAACACCGGCACAGGATCGGTACATCCGAACATCACACCTGCGGGACAGGTACAGAATGGCAACAACAACTGCCCGAGTTACACCAGGAATGCACAATCCCTCCATCAGTGCTCAGACTGTCCTCAATAGGCTGAGAGAGGCTGGACTGAGGGCTTGTGGGCCTGTTGTAAGGCAGGTCCTCACCAGACATTACTGGCAACAACGCCGCCTATGGGCACAAACCCACCGTCGCTGGACCAGACAGGACTGGCAAAAAGTGCTCTTCTCTGTCGATTCGCAGTTTTGTCTCACTAGGGGTGATGGTCGGATTCGCATTTATCATCGAAGGAATGAGCGTTACACTGAGGTCTGTACTCTGGAGTGGGATCAATTTGGAGGTGGAGGGTCCGTCATGGTCTGGGGCTGTGTGTCACAGCATCATCGGACTGAGCTTGTTGTCATTGCAGGCAATCTCAACGCTGTACGTTACAGGGAAGACATCCTCATGTGGTACCCTTCCTGCAGGCTCCAGCCGTACTGCTCGTTCTGTGCGTGATTTCCTGCAAGACAGGAATGTCAGTGTTCTGCCATGGCCAGCAAAGAGCCCAGATCTCAATCCCATTGAGCACGTCTGGGACCTGTTGGATCGGAGGATGAGGGCTAGGGCCATTCCACCCCAGAAATGTCCGGGAACTTGCAGGTGCCTTGGTGGAAGAGTGTGGTAACATCTCACAGCAAGAACTGGAAAATCTGATGGAGTCCATGAGGAGGAGATGCGCTGCAGTACTTGGAGAAGAGTCCCCTAAGCTGGTCCTGGGGATCTGTTCACAAACACCCCCCACAGAGCCCCAGGACAGAAACCCATTTAGACCCAACCAAATCATGAGAAAACAAAATGATAATTACTTGACACATTGGAAAGAATTAACAAAAAAACAGAGCAAACTAGAATGCTGTTTGGCCCTAAACAGAGAGTACAGAGTGGCAGAATACCTGACCACTGTGACTGACCCAAACTTAAGGAAAGCTTTGACTATGTGCAGACTCAGTGGGCATAGCCTTGCTATTGAGAAAAGCCGCCGTTGACAGACCTGGCTCTCAAGAGAAGACAGGATATGTGCACACTGCCCACAAAATGAGGTGGAAACTGAGCTGCACTTCCTAACATCCTGCCCAATGTTTGACCATATTAGAGACACATATTTCCCTCCGATTACACAGATTCGAAAACAAACCTGATTTTGATAAACTCCCATATCTACTGGGTGAAATACCACAATGTGCATCACAGCAGCAAGATGTGTGACCTGTTGCCACAAGAAAAGGTCAATCAGTGAAGAACAAACACCATTGTAAATACAACCCATATTTATGCTTATTTATTTTCCCTTTTGTACTTTAACCATTTGTACATCGTTACAACACTGTATATATAAAAAAACAATATGACATTTGTAATGTCTTTATTCTTTTGGAACTTCTGTGAGTGAAATGTTTACTGTTCATTTTTATTGTTTATTTCACTTTTGTATATTATCTACTTCACTTGCTTTGGCAATGTTAACATACAGTGCCTTGCGAAAGTATTCGGCCCCCTTGAACTTTGCGACCTTTTGCCACATTTCAGGCTTCAAACATAAAGATATAAAACTGTATTTTTTTGTGAAGAATCAACAACAAGTGGGACACAATCATGAAGTGGAACGACATTTATTGGATATTTCAAACTTTTTTAACAAATCAAAAACTGAAAAATTGGGCGTGCAAAATTATTCAGCCCCCTTAAGTTAATACTTTGTAGCGCCACCTTTTGCTGCGATTACAGCTGTAAGTTGCTTGGGGTATGTCTCTATCAGTGTTGCACATCAAGAGACTGACATTTTTTCCCATTCCTCCTTGCAAAACAGCTCGAGCTCAGTGAGGTTGGATGGAGAGCATTTGTGAACAGCAGTTTTCAGTTCTTTCCACAGATTCTCGATTGGATTCAGGTCTGGACTTTGACTTGGCCATTCTAACACCTGGATATGTTTATTTTTGAACCATTCCATTGTAGATTTTGCTTTATGTTTTGGATCATTGTCTTGTTGGAAGACAAATCTCCGTCCCAGTCTCAGGTCTTTTGCAGACTCCATCAGGTTTTCTTCCAGAATGGTCCTGTATTTGGCTCCATCCATCTTCCCATCAATTTTAACCATCTTCCCTGTCCCTGCTGAAGAAAAGCAGGCCCAAACCATGATGCTGCCACCATGTTTGACAGTGGGGATGGTGTATTCAGCCGTGTTGCTTTTACGCCAAACATAACGTTTTGCATTGTTGCCAAAAAGTTCAATTTTGGTTTCATCTGACCAGAGCACCTTCTTCCACATGTTTGGTGTGTCTCCCAGGTGGCTTGTGGCAAACTTTAAACAACACTTTTTATGGATATCTTGAGAAATATGCTTTCTTCTTGCCACTCTTCCATAAAGGCCAGATTTGTGCAATATACAACTGATTGTCCTATGGACAGAGTCTCCCACCTCAGCTGTAGATCTCTGCAGTTCATCCAGAGTGATCATGGGCCTCTTGGCTGCATCTCTGATCAGTCTTCTTCTTGTATGAGCTGAAAGTTTAGAGGGACGGCCAGGTCTTGGTAGATTTGCAGTGGTCTGATACTCCTTCCATTTCAATATTATCTTGCACATTGCTCCTTGGGATGTTTAAAGCTTGGGAAATCTTTTTTTGTATCCAAATCCGGCTTTAAACTTCTTCACAACAGTATCTCGGACCTGCCTGGTGTGTTCATTGTTCTTCATGATGCTCTCTGCGCTTTTAACGGACCTCTGAGACTATCACAGTGCAGGTGCATTTATACGGAGACTTGATTACACACAGGTGGATTGTATTATCATCATTAGTCATTTAGGTCAACATTGGATCATTCAGAGATCATCACTGAACTTCTGGAGAGAGTTTGCTGCACTGAAAGTAAAGGGGCTGAATAATTTTGCACGCCCAATACTTCAGTTTTTGATTTGTTAAAAAAGTTTGAAATATCCAATAAATGTCGTTCCACTTCATGATTGTGTCCCACTTGTTGTTGATTCTTCACAAAAAAATACAGTTTTATATCTTTATGTTTGAAGCCTGAAATGTGGCAAAAGGTTGCAAAGTTCAAGGGGGCCGAATACTTTCGCAAGGCACTGTATGTTTCCCGTGCCAATAAAGCCCCTTGAATTGAATTGAATTGAAAGAGGGAGGAGGGAGAGAGAGAGAGAGAGGGAGGGGGGGGGAGGAGAGAGGGAGGGGGGAGAGAGAGAGGGAGGGAGGGGGAGAGAGAAAAGGAGGGAGTGGGAGAGAGAGGGAGGGGGAGAAATGGAGGAAGGGGGAGAGAGAAATGGAGGGAGGGAGGTGGAGAGAGAGGGAGGTAAGGAGATGGGGGAGAGGGAGGGGGGAGTGAGAGAGAGAGCGAGGGAGGGAGGGAGGGAGGGAGAAATGGAGGAAGGGGGAGAGAGAAATGGAGGGAGGGAGGTGGAGAGAGAGGGAGGTAAGGAGATGGGGGAGAGGGATTGGGGAGTGAGAGAGAGAGAGGGAGCGGGGAGAAGGAGGTAAGGAGATAGGGGAGAGGGAGGGGGGAGTGAGAGAGAGAGGGAGGGGGGTGCTTTGAGTACAACTGTAAGACAGCGTGTTCCAGTTACCTCCAATATACAGCAAATTTGCACAGCCATTGAGTGGGACAACATTCCATAGGCAACAATCAACAGCCTGATCAACTCTATGCAAAGGAGATGTGTCGTACTGCATGAGGAAAATGGTGGTCACACCAGATACTGACTGGTTTTCTGATCCACAACCCTTCCTTTTTTTTAAGGTCTCTGTGACCAACAGATGCATATTTGTATTCCCAGTCATGTGAAATCCATAGATTAGGGCCTAATGCGTTTATATCACTTGGTTGATTTCCTTTTTTGAACAGAAGTACTTGGGTGTACGAGATTTGACTTCAGAAGAGTTACAGCGTTTGTTGAGTGGTGGTGTACTTCCTCCCAGGCCGTTGGCATAGTGCAAGGTTAGATAGGGTTAAAGTAGTGGAATAATGTGATGGGTTTTAATGAGTATAGGGTTAGTTGGTAGGGTAATTCAAATATGTGTATTCAAATTGTATTTATTTAAACATTTTCATGGTTCCCTTTTCCCATTTTGCATCACAAAGTGTAATGGATCTACAATAGTGGCGAAAAGTTTTGAGAATGACACAAATATTAATTTTCTCAAAGTCTGCTGCCTCAGTTTGTATGGTGGCAATTTGCATATACTCCAGAATGTAATGAAGAGTGATCAGATTTGCCTCTTTGCCATGCAAATGAACTGAATCCCCCAAAAACATTTCCACTGCATTTCAGCCCTGCCACAAAAGGACCAGCTGACATCATGTCAGTGATTCTCTCGTTAACACAGGTGTGAGTGTTGACAAGGACAAGGCTGGAGATCACTCTGTCATTCTGATTGAGTTCGAATAACAGACTGGAAGCTTCAAAAGGAGGGTGGTGCTTGGAATCATTGTTCTTCCTCTGTCAATCATGGTTACCTGCAAGGAAACGCGCACCGTTATCATTGCTTTGCACAAAATGGGCTTCACAGGCAAGGATATTGCTGACAGTAAGATTGCACCTAAAATAAACTATTTATCGGATCATCAAGAACTTCAAGGAGAGTGGTTCAATTGTTGTGAAGAAGGCTTCAGGGTGCCCAAGAAAGTCCAGCAAGCGCCAGGACCGTTTCCTAAAGTTGATTCAGCTGCGAGATCGGGGCACCACCAGTAAAGGAATGGCATCAGGCAGGTGTGAGTGCATCTGCACGAACAATGAGGCGAAGACTTTTGGAGGATGGCCTGGTGTCAAGAAGGGCAGCAAAGAAGCCACTTTTCTCCAGGAAAAACATCAGGGACAGATTGATATTCTGCAAAAGGTACAGGGTTTGGACTGCTGAGGACTGGGGTAAAGTCATTTTCTTTGATGAATCCCCTTTACGATTGTTTGGGGCATCTGGAAAAAAGCCTGTCCGGAGAAGACAAGGTGAGTGCTACCATCAGTCCTGTGTCATGCCAACAGTAAGCATCCTGAGACCATTCATGTGTGGGGATGCTTCTCATCCAAGGGAGTGGGCTCACTCACAATTTTGCCTAAGAACACAGCCATGAATAAAGAATGGTACCAACACATCCTCCGAGAGCAACTTCTCCCAACCATCCTGGAACAGTTTGGTGATGAACAATGCCTTTTTCAGCATGATGGAGCACCTTGCCATAAGGCAAAAGTGATAACTAAGTGGCTCGGGGAACAAAACATTAATATTTTGGGTCCATGACCAGGAAACTCCCCATACCTTAATCCTATTGAGAATTTGTGGTCAATCCTCAAGAGGTGGGTGGACAAACAAAAACCCACAAATTCTGACAAACTCCAAGCATTGATTATGCAAGAACGGGCTGCCATCAGTCAGGATGTGGCCCATAAGTTAATTGACAGCATGCCAGGGTGGATTGCAGAGGTCTTGAAAAAGAAGGGTCAACATTGCAAATATTGACTCTTTGCATCAACTTCATCTAATTATCAATAAAAGCCTATGACACTTATGAAATGCTTGTAATTATACTTCAGTATTCCATAGTTACATCTGACAAAAATATCTAAAGACACTAAAGCAGCAAACTTTGTGGAAATTAAATATTTGTGTCATTCTCAAAACTTTTGGTCACGACTGTATACTATAGTTCAGTTGGGGGTGGTAATGAAACATAATGGATGTCAACCGCCGTTAAACAGGAGAAGAAGGGATTCCAAGTTGGAAACTCTGGTCTCTTTCTAGAACTCTAGACTTTCTGACCTAAAGATCACTGACGTCATGATCTGACCACATTTTTTATTAGTTCCCAGTTGTCTTGAAAGCACGCATTGTCTTCCAAGAAACACAGTAACGGTCCGTCTTTTCACTTATTCAACCCGTCCGACAGTAGTTGACTTAAGTTGTACTTTTGACAGACAAAAACAGAAAGTGATGTAGCCTAGGTAAGATGGTCACACCCACATTGATCAGGCCCCACCTCACCAAACCTACCAAACGGGCGCAAACGTACCTCAAAGGCTGTTCAAGAACGGTGTGCACAGTTTTGTGAAAAAGTGTCTTTCAGTGCTGTCACGCAACTTAGAAACAAACTGAGTCTTTCAGTACAAACCGTCACTCAACATAGCAAATGATGCGGTAAACTGAACACACCCCATTGAGGCAATAGCCATTTTGAAGTAGTGATTTTCTTCTTCACGATTGGTTGATCCCTCCTGATGATCATCCAATGAAGTTGGAAGTCCCCACCCAGTTGACCACTTTAAAATGGTGGAAGCCCTCAATGGCGCTGGCCATGCTGACATGACCTTTAGGCCACAAGAGGTCTCTATCATTCTCTATGGCAGAGGTGGGCAATTACAGTCCTTGAGGGCCTGATTGGTGTCGCAGTTTTACCCCAGCTCCAGCTAACACACCTGACTCCAATAATCACCTAATCATGATCATCAGTTTAGAATGCAATTTGATTAATCAACTGAGTTTGCAAGGGATTGAGAAAAAGTGTGACACCAATCAGACCCCGAGGACTGGAGTTGCCCACCCCTGCTCTATGGGAAGGATGCGTTTCTTAAGTATTCTACAGGGCCTTTTAATGAGCACAGTCTTGAGGTTGATTACACTAATTAATGAAGGGGCGGGTTCACGTTCAACCAGATGGCTTTAAAAGGATCTTCCTAGACACCCAAGGAGATGTTGTGAATTCAGCATTTGATATTTGCAGCCATGGGATCAAAGAAGGTGCTAATTAAGCTTTTGGCAGTGTTTGCTGCGTTTGTATGTTTCTGGGATGCTGCGTTGTCAGCTCCTTGGGCTCATGCAGCTCTGAACCCCAGGGCCTTCCAAAAGTCTGCAGTGCTGCAACCCAGGGGCTTCCAGAACCAGAGACCTGCAGTGCCACAACCCAGGGGCTTCCAGAACCAGAGACCTGCAGTGCTGCAACCCAGGAAGCAGGATTCTGTGTTCCAGTCAAAGCAAGGCTTCGAAACCCCGCTGACCTGGACGTTTCCT
This sequence comes from Oncorhynchus mykiss, assembly GCF_013265735.2. Taxonomy (NCBI): domain Eukaryota; kingdom Metazoa; phylum Chordata; class Actinopteri; order Salmoniformes; family Salmonidae; genus Oncorhynchus; species Oncorhynchus mykiss. Next base: position 9,113,670 of record NC_050570.1, read on the forward strand.
CGTGATCCAGTGCCAGAGGCCAAGCCTGATGTGAGAAATGTTGAGCTGAAGCAGCCTGTTCCTGCCAACACAGTGGGGGTCAAATGTGGGGAGAATCTGGTCCAGGTGGAGGTCAAGCAGGATCTGTTTGGTATCGGCCAACTCATCCAGCCGGCGCATCTCACCCTGGGGGGCTGTGCTGCAGTTGGGGAGGATGTCGAAGCCCAAAGGCTGATCTTTGAGTCTGAGCTGCAGGGATGTGGCAGCAAACTGGAGGTAGCCTTTGTTCAAATCTAAATGTCCAGTTAAAATATTTTAAATCCCAGGACTGGTTTCCTGGACACATAGTAAGCCTTGTCTTGGACCTTTTAGTCTCTAAATTAAGTGTTTCATTTGGTCCACATGTTTACAAAGCATGTGACAAATAAAACATTATTTGAAGTGAAATGGAGTCATTTAAAGCAACTGCTTTAAACACTTGTTTTTTGTTACCACTTCACAGATGGTAGAGGATGCCTTCATCTATACCTTCTACCTGCTCTACAAACCAAGCAATATTGCCAACACCCCTGTTGTAAGGTCCACTGAGGCTGTTGTAGGCATTGAGTGCCACTACAAGAGGTGAGACTTCTCCACGCAGATGACTTGTGGTGCATAGACATTGACTTATCAGAAGAAGGCTGATGTCACTCAGGACTTGAGTTAATTTTGCAATGACTAATGTCCATTTCTCCCCTTGCAGGAAACTGAATGTGAGCAGCAATGCCTTGAAGCCTACCTGGACCCTCTTTGCAGACTCTAAATTAGTTGAGGAGCAACTCTACTTTTCTCTCAAGCTCATGACTGGTGGGTAGTTCCATGTCTGTTAATTATTAGTGTCTGTATGGTAGCGCCCTTAACCAACACCTAGCAGCCTCGCGAAGCGGTTTGGTTCTCTTGGTGTAATGGTTAAGGTGTTGGGATAACACTTGCTGGTCCCAGTGAATGCTACACACAACTTGCAGCAATCTACTGTAGCCCAGAAATGACTGACATGGTGGTTACATTGTAATGTGAAGTCTATAATTTTGGGGGTTTCTTTGTCAAGATGCTATTAAATTACACAGATTTTGCTTTCTAGACGACTGGCAGATTGAGAGGGCCTCCAGTCAGTACTTCCTAGGTGACCTGATTCGCATGGAAGCCTCTGTCCTGCAGTACCACCATGTGCCTCTGCGGGTTTTTGTGGAAAGCTGTGTTGCCACTCTGGTGCCTGACATTAACTCTAAGCCCAGATACTCATTCATTGAGAATGACGGGTGAGTCGGAGAGGGCATTGTTCAAAGGTGGCGCATACCAGGTTTGGGATCAGGAATTAAACTAACTGTACTTTTGTCTTACTAACACCGATTTAGCTGAGATGCTATATTGAGGGTTCTGCTTGCAGACTGTCATTTTAGCAACGTTAGTGTAGTGCACTGGATAGGAGTGTCTGCTAAATATTAACTGAAATACCAATTCCACATTTCTTACTGAAAAATAATTGACCCCCAACCCTGGTGTGCACACCCAAACTATGTACAACTAGTTTCATACAGCTTACTGGCAAAAGCAGATGAGCCTAATTCTGGACAAATACCTTGTAATTGAGGTTCTCCTCTAGTTCTGGACAAAATATTATAGTTAATCTCTATCTACTGAAATGGTCCATAGAAGTTGCAAATGTTACTGCACATTCTCCTTGTGAAATGTCCTCCAATGGTTTCTGGTTCTTCAGGTGTCTAGTTGATGCTGCGTTGATGGGCTCTAGTTCCCAGTTCCTGCCTCGCTCACAGGACCACAAGCTTCAGATCCAGCTGGAGACCTTCATATTCAAACAGCAGTATGCTGGCCCTGGAAGCAACAGCAAAACTAGCCAGGAAAAATTGGACATGATCTACATAACCTGCCACCTGAAGGCCACTGCAGCTTCCTCCCCAACTTCTGCTGAGGACAAGGCCTGTTCCTTTGTCAATGGGTAAATGTATAGTGTGACTTTTCTTCTGCTGGGTGTGTTGATTTTTGCAATGGATGCACATTTCTTACTGGACTGGCAGGATTGTTCTTCAATTTCTTGTTTCAGGTCTACTGAATACTGGTAAAGCAATTTGTTTTTCTTCACAGGTGGAGGTCTGCAGATGGGTATGACCAGGCGTGTGGTTGCTGTGACACCACCTGTACCATGAGAAGGGCCCGGGCTATTTCCATCCACGCTGGTATGACTTGAGTTTTCAAATTCACTGGCTCATTTCAGCTTCCTTGAGGCTCAACACAAATGATTGGCAACTTGAGGGCTGCTGGGCCAGATCCTGAGAACTCCTATCCTTGTGCCCTTGAGGAAGGCTATTAACCCCACCTTGCTCTCCTGTCCAGTGGTGCTGCACTGTGGCTTGACCCTGTGTGGCTAACTGACATGTGCGATCATCATTCAATTGGATGTTTGTGACTGTTTTGCGTGTTCTTTAACAGTGGCAATACATCTCATGTTTATGATAATTCTAGTCCTCTTACAATTGCCTTCTCTCTCTCCCCAGATGTGCAGTGGGAAGCCGACGCTGTCCTTGGCCCCCTATCCATCCAGTAGTGTTGACGTGATCTACCTGAATCATGACATTAAATAGGCTATAGAAATAAACAACTTAATGGGTATGTGCTGTATGCTTCTCTTGGTTTGCCAGTACAGGAGACTATTTTTGGTCTCTGTAGTATCATTATAGACCAAGTTCACACTGGGTTTCTTGGATACTCAACTGGGGTTTGGTTAAATTGACATCGACTTTCCTGTTGAAGGAAAAGTGACACTTAAGAGTTAGTTTAAAAGGTAGGGTTGTCAATGCTCTTGACATTTGCTTGCTTTTGTAAGGAACCTTGTTTAAATGCCCATGTGGCTACAAATACTTTCTCTATTGCTTGTCTGGGAAGACACTGTCCTGCCAGAGTTCAATAAACCAACAGTAGGTGGCCTCCACTCACTGCTGTTCTGGTACTTTAATCTCATCAGCACCATACCAGTAACTTGGCTGCATTTTTAAACCGTAAGAATGGGTACTAGGACACCTTAATCAGACCACTATGTTGGCGAGAAGGTCATTATCTTCACCTCTCCTCATGCAAGTGTAATTATGCCGCTTAGTTAAGTTAAAAAAAAAAAAAAAAAATTCAGAAGGATCCTTGTGTGTATGCCTTCATGATAAGAGGCATAATGACAGACTTAAGTTAATTTTATACATTTTAGACTTTCAGTGGAAGGAGGCAAGTTTTGCTGCTCAAACAACTTCGAGAATAATTAGGAATAAAATTATACATTTAAAAAATGTTTTCAATTTTATGTTAACTGCTTCACTTTCCAGAAGAATATTGACTTTTCTGTACATTCTCAGTTGTCCACCCTGTTACATTGTGGTAACTGGCACTTTAACAAATAAAAGTGGAATAGTCACATGCAAACAATTTACATTGCCAGGAATCCCAAACAAATATTAATTCAAGTTTTAATTGCCTTTTTGTTTTTCGTTAGTGGTGCCATATTGTTTAAACTGATTTATAAAGTGAAAAAAGTTAGGTTTTGAATTAGACCATTTGTGAATATGAAATTGACCTAGTATAATTAGCAGTTGAATTAAATATACTACATTGTCAGAATTTCTGAAATATCAAAACTATTAAATAGTACAACTGGTCCTATTTTTTTTGTAACAAAATTCTGTATGTCAATCCAAAACATTCTATAAATACAGGCAAAACAAATGCAAAATGGTCTCCTTCTCCATTCCACAGAAATCGGTTATATTCAATATTCAGCTCGAGTCTTTCCAAAACATGTTTCACAGGATAAATTCTAACATTTTAAATGAAACTTTTACTTTGTTACTGATACAATATTTGTTAGCAATTTTCCATGCTTTCCCCCATTGTATATCACCATAGATATTTGCTGAGGGAATTGTATCACAAACAATATTCCTAATCTGTTTAGGAGTATCTAGAGGGAGGAAAGATAGGGAAGAAGGCAATGGCTGAACTCAGTGACAGAGTGCAGCAAGGAAGAAATGAAGAGATTCAAAAAGAACACTCAAGGCCAAGGTGTTGCTGCTGCACCCTAAACAGAATACAAATTCTAAAATCAAAATATAAAATGTAGCATGGTCCAAATGGTGCTGCTTTGTGATATTGACCCAGATGCTTTTTAATACATTTTCAGACCAAGAGGCAATAATTAGAGGGCATAACATAAGATATAACAGTTAAGAGAAAAAAAAGATATATATATACACACACACACACAGTTGAAGTCGGAAGTTTATATACACTTAGGTTGGAGTCATTAAAACTCGTTTTTCAACATCTCCACTAAATTCTTGTTAACAAACTATATTTTTGCCAAGTCGGTTAGGACATCTACATTGTGCATGACACAAGTAATTTTTCCAACCATTGTTTACAGACAGAGTGAATTATAAATGAAATCTATCACAATTCCAGTGGGTCAGAAGTTTACATACACTAAGTTGACTGTTGACTTTTCTGAGGTTTTGGCTGATTTCTTTAGATTTTTCCCATGATGTCAAGCAAAGAGGCACTGAGTTTGAAGGTAGGCCTTGAAATATATCCACAGGCACACCTCCAATTGACTCAAATGATGTCAATTAGCCTATCAGAAGCTTCTAAAACCATGACATCATTTTTTGGAATTTTCCAAGCTGTTTAAAAGCACAGTCAACTTAGTGTATGTAAACTTCTGACCCACTGGAATTGTGATAGTGAATTATAAGTGAAATAATCTGTATGTAAACAATTGTTGGAAACATTACTTGTGTCATGCACAAAGTAGATGTCCTAACCGACTTGCCAAAACTATAGTTTGTTAACAAGAAATTTGTGGAGTGGTTGAAAAACAAGTTTTAATGACTCCAACATAAGTGTATGTAAACTTCTAACTTCAACTGCACACACACACATCCTGTTATTGTACTACTAAACTGTGGAATAACATCTTACCATAATAGCATCTTACCAAGAAGCACTCCAGTCCGGAGTCACGCAGCACGACGGCAAAGTCACACTGGTCCACTCCCCAGAACAAGTCCTGGTCTGTTGGTAGGTCAGGACGGGGGGTCCGCCAAGGGATCACCCAAACCCAATAGAGCCAGGAGCACTACTACGGATGTCCCACATAACATGGGTGGTCTTCTTGAAATTAGGAGTTGTTATAGCAATGAGGAGCTGCAGTTAGCTACTGTCTGCCAGTGTGGATATGTTGATATGGCCCGTGGGATAAGAAGTTATTCACTACAACTTGTACATTTGCTTTACTATAGGTCCGGGGTGAAGTTAACCCTGGGTACAGATCTAGGATCAGGATCTAGGACCTAACCTTAACCATTAGTGGGGGAAATGCAAAACTGGCCAAGGTCAGCATCTAAGGGTAACTTCACCCTACTACCTATGATAGGTGGAGTTCAGAAATTGGAAAATCCAGGTCCCTTCACATATGGTGTCAAGACACCCGGTCCCAATTCCATCTCAAGGCCTTCTCCTCAGCCCTGACCCTTTAATTATTTTTTATTTGACCTTTATTTAACTAGGCAAGTCAGTTAAGAACCAATTATTATTTTCAATGATGGCCTAGGGACAGTGGGTTAAACTGCCTTGGGCAGGGGCAGAACAACAAATTTCCCCCCCAAAGCTCTGCCGCCCGAGGTAGCCTAGTCTGGATAGGGATCAGCAGTGTAGAGGTGAAACTTCCACCATATTGCTTCTACCTTACAGATCTGCAAACATTAAAGGGTTACAGCCAAGGTGAAGGGAGGGAATTGGGACCAGTGCTTCACATACAGCTTTCTGTGCACATCAACTCATCCACCAGTTCCAAGTGCTGCATAGTGGGCTCCCACTCATATCTAGTCAGTAATACGGACAAATAGATCTGGATTTTAGGAGGTAGAAATGAAGTTGATTTAATGGGAGCACAGTAAATGTAGCTGCGAAAAAAACGGAAAGGTTTCAAAACAGAAGTACATAACATCTCCAAACAAAACATAAAATAAAAACTCAGTCCTAATACATTCCTTTATCCAGTCCATCACATCTTCAAAACATTTTCATGTCAAATAAAAAAAGATACCATTATAATGGTTAATCAGATTTGCTCAGAATCATACAATCAGCGTGACAGGAGAGTCCCCGGTATACATAGGGGAGTGTACTGCAGTGGAATACTTGTGAGGAAGTCACAGAGTATGTCGCCACGGGTGTTCTTCACGATGCTACAACGTGGTAGCTACAGGAACAAAACAGCAGAGAAGTTTAGCCTTGAGCTTCAATGCTGTTAGTTGTGGAAATTGGACCGATATTGCGGTTTCCTTTGTGCATCGCTCAGTGTACCTTTAATCAGAGCACAGTTAAATTATCATAGCATACTTACCATTAAAATAACCATGACCAAGGGTTCAACGCTAACTTTTGGCTAATGAAACAAGTTCCTTGCCCACGTCACAGCAAATTTGTCAGACACATTACTAAAAGTTGATGCGATTGCCTCATGCAGAATCCAAACTGCTGATTCTAGTATTTCTCTATCATCTTGCTGGCAACCATTAATTATTCATATTTCATACTCCTCCATCCCCACCTCAACTCATCTAACTCCTACAAGCGGTAAACATGTATTTTTAAGGTATAAAAAAAATGCAATACAGAGAATGTAAACTGACATTTAGGCAAAAACAACATGATTCTCAAGCAATATATCCAGCAATATATTCATAAAATTTATTTTTTAAACGTTTAATTAATGGATATATAGTGGTTAACACCAATTCTAGTACATCATTTTTCCAGAGGTACAGCTAGCTACTGTCAAGTAGGTACACTTAAGCCTCATTTTATACATAGGATGCAAGAATTACAATTAGTGACGCAAAATGGCGGTGCTGCTAGTTGCGTAGACAAAATACGCAGACGTGTGCACTCCAGCAATTTGTAAGCAGACACCAGTACACGACATCGCCATCTTGAGTAGCCAATTGGGTTCTTGCATTGTGCATGTACTGTAGGTAAGGTATAAATCAGGCTTTACTCACTCACACACCCCCAGAGTGACAGGAAGAGAAGAACACAACAATGAGTGTCTTTAAAAAAAGAAGTCAATAAATAAACAGATGAAATTAATCCTCCTTCCTGTAGGCTTCCTGTAACTGTGCAATATGTAGTGTTTGTCTGTTTAAGGACTACAGCACACCTTCATTTGATCTTTCAACAGGTTTCGATGGGTCTCTTCAATAGTCTGAGTCCTGATCCATGCCACCTATACAGACGTGATGTTCAGAAGCACCATTGTCCATGCTGTTGGATAGAACTCGAGTCTTCCTTGTAGCTGGGTTGTGTTCATTAGGGCACACGATGGAAAACATTTTGAGACAGAAAACAAACAAAAAATTGCGTTTCTTAATGGAATTTCCCTATTTGAATCCATTTTCTTCAGTTTGGTGCCTGAAATGAACAGGACCCTGGTGTCAAAGCCAGCTCCTGAGTCAGGTTCTACAGATTGTCTCAGGCAGTACAGTAAGAAACTGCTGATAAGGTGAGAGGTCAGACAGAGAACTCAGGGCCAGCTTTCCGGGAGCGTGTGGCGAGTAGCCGGCGCAGTCGGAGCCCGGCAAACGGGTTGATCCACAGCAGTGACGGCTTGCCTCCAAACACGCTCCTCATGCCCTCCCAGCGAACCTGCCTCTCCCACGTGGGCTTCTCGTTCTTCAGACGCTCAATCTCCTGTGGTAAAAACACACACAGAGGAGGTAAACATCAACACCAGGTGAGAATTCAATAAAGCATAGCGAATGAGGTCAAATAACCACAATGGTAAATTAGCCTCGGTCATTGGTCACTAGTCTGATCAATGTCACCCCAGCTAGGTTTCTTCTTCCTTACATTATCAACAGGTTTTCTGAAGGAGGCTGATGACTCATATGCAAATAAGCCCCATTTCCCTCACTGGGACTTCACTACCACGGTCACGTGCTTGTTCAGAGGCGCAGGACATTTAGAAACAAATCCCAATCATGCAGAATAGAGAATCTTATCCATTCTACATTGTTGATAGAAATAGTCGACGTAGAATGTGGTTCTGTAATGCCTTTGCCCTACTGAATGTCTATCTATTATTTTTCTATCCATGTGGTTTGGCTCCTTGCCGTCTTGTTGCAGATGGATTGGACCTGAGAATGTGATGTATAACATGGAAACAATTCTTAATCATCTAATGTACATTGTATATCTACGGTTGTGGGTTCAATTCCCGCAGGAATCAAACTGAAAATGTAGCCACTCACTGCGTAGAAAGTTGCTTAGGATTACAACAGTGTCTGGTAAGTGGCATATAGTGTTATATTAAACCTCCTCACCGTCTCGTCGTTGCAGATGGAGTGGACCTGAGTGCCAAACATGACAGCGGTGAAGGTGAGGAAGAGGAGGCCCTCCAGGCAGAGGAAGATCATCAGCATCACCGTCACCGGGGGGGAAAAGTCACTGCACTCTGGAGTGGCAGAAACACCATTCAGGATAATCACATTAACACTGACCTCAATGTAGTTGTATTAGCAGCTGCAATCCTTCATTTGAAATTATAATAATTAATTTGAAAAATCAACAAATGACAGCTCTGCCAATTGGATTGCTATAAAGGTGAGGGATGGGGCTGGAGAAATTTAACCCCTCTCAAATTCATAGACGGAGCTATAGAAACGACTAATGATAGTCCACAAGATTAAAATGATAGTTTTGAAGCTGTATATTATTGTTAACAAAGACTTTGTTAACACACAATTGAGTAAAAAAAAAGAAAATCCAGATTGTGCCTTTAAAACAGGGCACATTGAAGTCAATGTAGTGGTTTTTAAACAGGGCACCCTACGGTCAAAGTAGTTATATTTAACAGGGAACAGTATATTTAGAAAACTCATCTGCAATCATATAATGATACTCACCACTCCACTGGAGTTTGACGCAGGTTACAAACTGGTACCCACTCAGGGCGAGAGCATGGGTGGAGATCATGGCTATATACATCTGCAAAGAGAGAGGGAACTATTACCCAATCCTGGTATTGATGGTAAAAACATTCACAGTAATTCATTGTGCACTGACAATGCACACAGGCATAAAGCTACAACAAAAGCACATTGACGAGCAGTGTACACAATCACAACCTATCCTAATAATACATCATCATACTTCTATCTGGCCAGAGCTAAAAGCGCAGCAGCACCAATGTGGTTTTACAGGCCTTTATGATAAGGCACCACAAATAAAGATGAAACACTAATCATTCTGTCAAACCAATTGCTTCCATGCAAAACTACACAACAGTACAAAATAGGGATGTCAGCGATGCAAGAAAAAAAAAAAAAAGTCGGATTAATTGACGTTGATTAATTGGAAGCGATGTACTACAGATGCATTTCAGTATTTCCCTTGTGCACAAGACCTTCAACAAGGTGGAACTGAGACGCAACTCACAGTGAAGAGGACAAAGAAGCGCTGGTTGTTCTCGCCGACGCAGTTGTTCACCCAGGGACAGTGGTGATCCATCTTACGGATGCAGCGCTTACAAATACTACAAGGGAGAGAAACGACATCATGGTCGTGTTCATTAGGCACCAAACAAGGAGGGGGGGGGGGGGGGGGGGGGGGCTGAAACCCGGGAAGGACTACCTGGACTTCTGCAATAAGAAACATTCCTTTTTGTTTTCCATTTAAAATGTTGCCTAACAAACAGGACCCAAAAGATACAGTAGGCCAGTAGGCCAGGAAAACCCTTTAGATACTATAAAGCATAACAATAATACTTAAAAGCAACAGAAGTGTCCCCTCCTCACCTGCAGTGGTGGGCTCTCTCAGGTTTGATGCTGTAGCATTTGGAACACTTATAGATGACCTCTCCTGGTTTCAGGTTCAGGCTCTCCATGTATTTCTTGGTGGCGTTGCCTTTGGGCACAGCTCCCTGTAAACAAGACACATGGTTGGACAGAATGGACACAGTCAGAATGACATGTTTGGACAGACTCATTCAAAAACTTAAAGGAAACTACTAGTAAGTCAGCTCTTTCACTGCCAATAGGACAACACATTGTTACTATTCTGTGCCCAGGAGCATCAGACTGCCCTCAGACTTACCCTTCGTCATTCTGACTGCTTCTTTTACTTCTTGTATGCTCTGTCTTGCACTCCGTTCAAAGTCACTCCCTTTTCCAAGTCACCCAACATTACAATGCATCTTCACTCCTTTGTTACGTTTTTGTCCTAACGAACACGACCCTGCAGCGGCGGTTGGTTCACTCACCGGGTCGGTGAGCATGGTGCGTAGGTGCGAGGTGAGAGCCAGCACGGCCAGGCAGTTGAAGACCACGCCGTTGACCACAGCGTACCAGAAGCTCTTGGAAGGCAGCAGCATGACAAAGGTGACCACAAAGTCAGCGTAGAGCACCAGGAACCAGGTAATGAAGGCACAGACCATGCCACAGCCGTCCTGGATGAACCACACCTGCTCCGCCTCCCCTGCTGCAGAACCCACTGCAGCCTCCTCTCCGTCCAGCAGGGGGTGCTGTTGCTCTACATCTCGCAGCCGGTGACCTGAAGACATGCTGCCCTGCAGGAAAAGACAGAGAAAGAGGGAATATGAAAGCACAGAAAAGACTGAAAGGGAAAGAGAGTGTTTGTTAAAATAAAAGTGGCTTTGGTCAAATTGTGGATATAGGCTATTTAGCCATACATTGTGCCCATGTTTCTAGCCGAACCAAAAATAATGTAGGAACAACCACTGTTGTTTCTCTTGCTTTGACCAATTAGGCGTATTGGGTACTCACTCACTTTCTGTTAGCGTCTTTTATAATGTCATTGTTGTGTCCAATCTTCAGAACTACTGATGAGAGCATCCAGGGCCTGACTTATCAGGCCACATAATAGCCTGGCTATAACAGGAGAGAGGGTGGCTGTTTAGTGACAGTTCAACAATCCAAATTCATAAAACAGAAGTCGATATCTTATCCTCCTCATCCAGTAACACTGTCGTGTGCACAGCAGAAGGAACACTATTTGAACCTCCCTTTAGGTTTTAAACATAAAATGTTCGTATGGCTCAGTTGGTAGAGCATGGCGCTTGCAACGCCAGGGTTGTGGGTTGGACTTCCACGGGGTACCAGTACGAAAATGTATGCATTCGCTTTGGATAAGAGCGTCTGCTAAATGTTTTTTTATTTTTTTTATTTCACTTATGCAGCTTGCAAGCGACATAGTTAATTAGCTAGCTGGCGTCAGCACATAGCAGCATGGTAGCTAGCTATTAGCATTGTTAGTCCTCAGTGGTGGTTGACGTTATTCATAGGCTGTGCACCAGAAAAGTACATGCAACCATTGACATCTAACAGCAGTAAACTGGCTATTGTTGTAAATATTATTCTCTCTTTAGGCTGAGAAACCTTAGCTAGCAGTGTTAGCACTGCTGGCCAGCTACACTAGCTACAGCCAATGACTGGAACGTAAATGAAGGCTACAGCTACAACTGTCTAGTAAGCAGATACAGGCATTAGCTAGCATTATTAACGTTACATATTAGAAAACTTCATTATTACCGTCTTTATAGTTTCCCTGCTAAGGTGGTGGAATAAGGCTTCAATTTCATTCATGACAGCCCATTCAAGGCAAGTAAGCTAACGTTAGCTAGCTACACAACAATGTTTGGGAGGTGCATTTCCGGTGTAGATTAACTGTCAAATGTTTTCATAATCATTTTTTAAATGTATTATTATTTGGCTACTTATTTAGTTTAATTAATCATAAGTTATTGTACAACATGCAAAACTGACCTTTTTTTAATGACAAAAAAAATATGTAAATAGCATTCTCAGTACCTGTGAAAACTCAGCAAGGTGCAATATGAAACCATGAAAAAAGAACACTTTACATTTTGGAGGATCATTCCTGTAAGAATGTGAGAATGCATAAAGCAGTAACACATTTTGAAACAGGCCCTGAAATAGCTCTTACATACATTCACATAATTGAGTTACAACGTCTGGAACTTTAACTTAATTATTCCTTTGTTATGGAAAACATTGTTCTAAAAATATTAGGTGATAATATCACGAGGGAAATTCAGTTTCAGGCCAATACCTTGACTTGTTTTTCCAGACAATATACCCCTTATCTCTAAATTTGATCTAGTATTATTTTGTGGGTCGAAAAACATGGATTATGTTACAATAGTGCTCCTCTACACAGCTACCATAGATGGTGTTATTTCCTTCAGTGCACTCTCAAGTAAAGTAAGCAGCCTTGCACGAGCTGGAGCGGCTCACAGGAGCCTATCTCCTGTTTCTGTAGCAACCCCTTGGACAGAACACAGAACGCTTGTCTTTCGCAGGGCCTTACCCCCAGTCAACCTCTTTAATGCTAAGTGTCAAGCAGAAACGCAAAAGTCCTATTTTTACAGTCTTGCATGACTCGGCCAGGAATCAAACTCCAGATCTTGCAACCTCAGAGCATATACTCAAAAGGCCACTTATTTGCTAACTAAGGTGCTTGTACTTGTACTCCCAAGCTAGTAAATGTACTCCCAAACTGATGTGCTAACTAAGTTTAAAAAATCCGACCTTCGTTCAAATACCATTTGACATAATTTCAAATACTTTAGCTGGGCTTGATTGAACTTGCCTAGCGCAATGGAATCGATAGAAAAGTGGCAAAAGTGCAAACCCTGCCCATCTGGGACACAAGGCAGGCTAAAGCGAACGCTAAAAGTATATCAATGGGGAATAAACTTGTTTTTTTTCCAGCAGGAACGTCATTTCATCCACGTTATTATTTTAAAGGCAAAGTAATTCCCGTTTGTGTTTTTATATTATTTTTCATTCCAGAATGTAAAAAAAATAATTCACATGTCAGCATGTGGTGACCGTACTGTTCTGTGTCAATTGATAAACTATGCTGACTGACTAAAATCACAGTGTCTGTCACATGTCTCCATCTGAAAGTCACAGAATAAGATTTAAAGTACACAATGTTCTTCACCCCCTTCCTGCTGCTCTCTTTTCCTTAGACCAAGTTCCAGGGTTAGGGAGTAATGGATTACATTTTGAAAGTAGCATACCCAACCCAGCCAAGTTCCAATTAAACTGGCAACATTTTTGTTCGTACAGATGTTCTTATGTAAGAAATATGGACTCTTTTTTAAAGCTATATTAATAATCAATCAAAGCAGCAGTCTCCAAGAGCTGATTGTTTAAAAAAACAAACATCAAACACTGTGTTAAAGGTCCCAAACAGTCATTCTGATTCTCATGTAAAAATCCTTTTGAGTGACTTCACGCAAAATATTTTTCACCGATAAAAATGTACAAAAATTGAGAAACATTTAATTTTTCTCTCATGTCAAACTGCCAGGAAGTCTGAAAACACAGTTTGCACTGCGATGCAGTGTCTTAGACCACTGCGCCACTCGGGATGTTCCACCCTCAAAGTTTTTAATGCTTATCAATTGCCTTAAACAAAGTTTTAAATACTAAAATACTGCACAGGACTCTTAATAATTTCGTTTAAATGTTAATTGTATTTTTTGATCACAGAAATAATGAGGAGATAAAGAAATAATGAAAGTAATACATTTGGGCCAGATAACGCTCACCGGAATCAGCCCGAACCCCAGGTACTACATTTGGGCCAGATAACGCTCACCGGAATCGTCCCGAGCTCCAAGTAATATATTTGGGACAGATAACTCACACCGGAATCAATCAAATCAAATGTATTTCTATAGCCCTTCGTACATCAGCTGATATCTCAAAGTGCTGTACAGAAACCCAGCCTAAAACCCCAAACAGCAAGCAATGCAGGTGTAGAAGCACGGTGGCTAGGAAAAACTCCCTAGAAAGGCCAAAACCTAGGAAGAAACCTAGAGAGGAACCAGGCTATGAGGGGTGGCCAGTCCTCTTCTGGCTGTGCCGGGTGGAGATTATAACAGAACATGGCCAAGATGTTCAAATGTTCATAAATGACCAGCATGGTCAAATAATAATAATCACAGTAGTTGTCGAGGGTGCAGCAAGTCAGCACCTCAGGAGTAAATGTCAGTTGGCTTTTCATAGCCGATCATTAAGAGTATCTCTACCACTCCTGGGAAAGGTAGCACGTCCGGTGAACAGGTCAGGATTCCATAGCCGCTGGCAGAACAGTTGAAACTGAAGCAGCAGCATGGCCAGGTGGACTGGGGACAGCAAGGAGTCATCATGCCAGGTAGTCCTGAGACATGGTCCTAGGGCTCAGGTCCTCCGAGAGAGAGAAAGAAAGAGAGAAAGAGAAAATTAGAGAGAGCATACTTAAATTCACACAGGACACCGGATAAGACAGAAGAAGTACTCCAGATATAACAAACTGACCCTAGCTCCCCGACACAAACTACTGCAGCATAAATACTGGAGGCTGAGACAGGAGGGGTCAGGAGACACTGTGGCCCCATCCGATGATACCCCCAGACAGGGCCAAACAGGAAGGTTATAACCCCACCCACTTTGCCAAAGCACAGCCCCCACACCACTAGAGGGATATCTTCAACCACCAACCTACCATCCTGAGACAAGGGCGAGTATAGCCCACAAATATCTCCACCACGGCACAATCCCCGCATCCTAGCCATAAGTAATACTGCATGAGGCTGCCCAGACTCGGGCCACATGACATCGGCCGAGTCTGACTCTCAGCCGGAATCGGCTCAGATCCACTGTGCTAGCTGGGTAAACTCTATGAATGTAGGTCCATTGATTGTGCACAGTGATTAGTAGTGAGCTGGACAGTCAAGAAACTGTATGAATTTAGTTCATTCATCATTTCTACACCGTTTAGATTTTTTAAATTAATTTGAAAGTATATTGAGTTTTTACTCCAATCCCCCGCTGGCCTGTTTGGACCTCCTCGCACGCGAATCCTGCAGGCTGTATGTTTTTTAAATGTTTTTTATTGAACCTTTTTTTAACTAGTCAAGTCAGTTAAGAACAAATTCTTATTTACAATGACGGCCTACCTAAAGGCAAAAGGCTTCCTGCTGGGACGGGGGATGGCATTAAAAATCTAAAATAAATATATGACAAAACACACATCATGACAAGAGAGACACTTCAACTCTACATAGAGAGAGACCTAAGACAACAACATAGCTTGGCAGCAACACATGAAAACACAGCATGGTAGCAACACAACACAACATCAAGATGGTAGCAACACATGGCAGCATCCCAACATGGTAGCAGCACAAAACATGGTACCAGTCGCTAGCTGCAGCGAACTGAAAAAAAATTAGCGACCCAGGGATGTGTGTGCTTTGGGGACCTTTAACAGAATGACTGGCAGAACGGGTGTTGTATGTGGAGGACGAGGGTTGCAGTAGCTATCTCAGATAGGGGGGAGTCAGATAGGGGTGAAGTGTTTGACACCCCTGGTTTAGGTAGTCTTAGTCTTCCCAACCCGGTAGTCATTCTGAATGCAGGTCAGGCATGAAGAAGAATTCCAAATGTTGGCTATACTAACTCTGGCTGGATTCCAAAAGGAATTAAACATCACTTTGCAAGGTTGCTTAGTGTGACTTGCAGGCCCGATGTGGTCTGTAAACTATGAGTTTCAGGTCACTCTATTAGGGTAAAACTAGGCTCTCAAAATAAGGCCTTATCAAATACATATTCTATTGTGTTAAAGTATTTAATTTGAATGATAAGATACAGTATTCACTTAGGCTCTCACTAGGATTGCTATAGGACAAAAAAGGCTTTGCATCAGTTCTGCACTGTACTACTGCAGTTTAATTATTTGTGCCAATAGCTACATTTTTATGTGAAGCTAAGCAACATTATAATATCCATAAACCTAAAGTCAAATAATTGTTCATTTGGCAGCATTGTCAATATTCTCAGCTTGAACACGAAGTCAAAACATGCAGGGCATTATTCTAATGAGCTCCGCCCCCGAAACAAAACCAATAAAAATACCCAGTGTTCTTTGCAATTGTTTATCAAATGTGTCTGCTCATTTAGCAGACACTCTTATCCAGAGTGACTAACAGTCAGTTCATTCAACTATTACAACCCCGTCTCACAGTCATAGCAAGTAAAATATTTTTTGTTTCCGGATTTGGGTGAAATCAGATCTAAGTAAAATTACCAAAATATAAAAATTACTGTTGCTTCTACATTGATAAAGTTTGATCAGAAAGTTACTGATATCCTCTTCCATTTCAAACACTTGGATTCAGAAGTCGGGATTGTAAAGGTTTTTTTGTGACATCACAAAAATACTAATTTATTACACCAATGGTAGTGTCTTGTTCTCTTGCCTAATTTAAAATTAGTACTGTCTTGTAACCAACATCGCAGAAGGTGTGTTCACAGAGGGGCGTGCTTTACATAGCTAGGTAGCTAGTATTCTGGTGTCAAAATTTGACTGCAGCGAGTCAGCAAATATGATTAGAAGTTTCCCCTATTCATCCAAGGCAAAGATACATATATGTTTCCCCTTTCATCTGTCTGGTGTTATCTAGTAACCAGAGGTGTAAAAAGTACTCAATTGTCATACTTTAGTAAAAGTAAAGATACTTTACTATAAAAAGACTCAAGAAAAAGTAACCCAGTAAAATACTACTTGAGTGTCAGATTTTAAATGTACTAAAGTGTAAATCTTGAGTAAAAGTAAATGCTCTACATCATATTCCTCACATTTAGCAAACCAGATGGCACAATTTCCTTTTTTATGACTTTTTTTGACAACCAGGCCCACACTCCAACACTCATCATTTACAAAGGAAACATGTTTGTTAAGTGAGTCCACCAAATCAAAGGCAGTATGGAGGACCAGGGATGTTCTCTTGAGTGTGTGAATTGTACCTTCTTTTTTTTTTTTTACTGTACTGCTACGCATTCAAATTGTAACTAGTAGTTTTGGGTGTCAGGGAAAATGTATGGAGTAAATGTCAGGCTCTGTATGAAGGTGAAGTCAGGTGCAGGAGAGCAGAGTATGATTAAATAAAACGCACTTTATTATAGTTTCAAAACCGGGAGCACAACAAAAACAAACACCCTCAAAAAACAGAACAATAAAGTAAAGCGCTTACTGAACATCACTTGACATGAAAACAATTACACACAAAACATGATGGGAAACAGAGGGTTAAATACAAGTAGATTGATTGGGGAAATGAAAACCAGGTGTGTATGAAAACAAGACTAAACAAATGGACATATGAAAAATGGAGCGGTGACGTCGATCGCCAAACGTCGCCCGAACAACTTCTGCGGAAGTCGTGACAGAAAAAAAGTACATAATTTTCTTAGGAATGTAGTGAAGTAAAAGTGCAAGTAGTCAAAAACATAAATCGTAAAGTACAGACAACCAAAAAACTACTTAAATAGTACTTTAAAGTATTTTTACTTAAGTACTTTACACCACTGCAAAAAAAGCATGTGTGTTTAGTGAGTCCACCAGATCAGAGGCAGTAGGGATGACCAGGGATGGTTGGTTGATAGTTTAGTGAGTCCACCAGATCAGAGGCACTAGGGACATCAATGATGTCGCTCTCGCTGCTGTTGATTCTTTGATCCACCTCTACGCAGACGACACCATTCTGTATACCTCTGGCCCTTCTTTGGACACTGTGTTAACTAACGTCTAGATGAGCTTCAATGCCATACAACTCTCCTTCCGTGGCCTCCAACTGCTCTTAAATGCAAGTAAAACTAAATGCATGCTCTTCAATCGTTCGCTGCCTGCACCTGCCTGCCAGTCCAGCATCACTACTCAGGACGGTTCTGACTTAAAATATGTGGAGAACTACAAATACCTAGGTGTCTGGTTAGACTGTAAACTCTCCTTTCAGACTCTCAGACATTAAACATCTCCAATCCAAAATTAAATCTAGAATCAGCTTCCTATTTCGCAACAAAGCATCCTTCACTCATGCTGCCAAACATACCCTCGTAAAACTGAGCATCCTACTGATCCTCGACTTTGGCGATGTCATTTCCAAAATAGCCTCCAACACTCTACTCAACAAATTGGATGCAGTCTATCACAGTGCCATCCGTTTTGTCACCAAAGCCCCATATACTACCCACCACTGCGACCTGTATGCTCTCGTTGGCTGGCTCTCGCTTCATACTCGTCGCCAAACCCACTGGCTCCAGGTCATCAACAAGTCTCTGCTAGGTAAAGCCCCGCCTTATCTCAGCTCACTGGTCACCATAGCAGCACCCACCTGAAGCACGCACTCCAGCAGGTATATTTCACTGGTCATCCCCAAATCCAATTCTTCCTTTGGCCGCCTCTCCTTCCAGTTCTGTGCTGCCAATGACTGGAACGACCTGCAAAAATCTCTGAAGCTGGAGACTCTTACCTCCCTCACTAGCTTTAAGCCCCAGCTGTCAGAGCAGCCCACAGATCACTGCACCTGTACATAGCTCATCTGTAAATAACCCATCCAATCTACTTCATCCCCATTCTGTATTTATTTATTTATCTTGCTCCTTTGCACCCCAGTATCTCTACTTGCACATTCATCTTCTGCACCACTACAATTCCAGTGTTTAATTGCTATGTTGTAATTACTTCGTCACCATGGCCTATTTATTGCCTTTACCTCCCTTATCCTACCTCATTTGCACATGCTGTTTATAGATTGTTCTACTGTATTATTGATTGTATGTTTGATTATTCCACGTGTAAGTCTGTGTTGTTGTATGTGTTGAACTGCTTTGCTTTATCTTGGCCAGGTCGCAGTTGCAAATGAGAACCAGCCTACCTGGCTAAAAAAAAGGTGAAAAAAAAAAAAAAAATGTTTGGTTGATAGTTTAGTGAGTCCACCAGATCAGAGCCAGTAGGGATGACCAGGGATGTTTGGTTGATAGTTTAGTGAGTCCACCAGATCAGAGGCAGTAGGGATGACCAGGGATGTTTGGCTGATAGTTTAGTGAGCCCACCAGATCAGAGGCAATAGGGATGACCAGGGATGGTTGGTTGATAAGTGCGTGAATGACTATTTTCCTGTTCTGCTGAGCATTCAAAATGTAATAAGTACTTTTGGGTGTCAAAGACAATGTATGGAGTAAAAAGTACAATATTTTCTTAAAGGAATGTAGTGAAGTAAAAGTAAAAGTAGTAAAACATATAAATAGTAAAGTAAAGTACAGATATCCCAAAAAACGACTTAAGAAGTACTTTAAAGTAATTTTACTTAAGTACTTTACACCACTGCTAGTAACTGGCTAGCTTGGTCTTAAGCCAGCATGGAACAAAAGCTGGGGAATGGTTGCCCAAAACTCCGACGCAGGTGTCATGTCATACATTGAACAGGAAATTGATACAAACTTCTTGACTTTATTGATAGTAATGATGTATGAATGTTGCATATATATGTATACATTTATTGAAATATACCCAGACCTCACCCTGTAAAGTGTCAACTGAAATTTTCCAAATGAGCTAGCCAGCTACACTACATGACCAAAAGTATGTGGACACCAGCTCGTCGAATGTTTCATTCCAGATTCGTCCGTCGGACTGCCAGATGGTGAATCGTGATTGATCCCTCCAGAGAACGTGTTTCCACTGCTCCAGAGTCCAATGGCGGAGAGCTTTACACCACTCCATCCAACGCTTGGCATTGCGCATGTTGATCTTTGGCTTGTTTGTGGCTGCTCGGCCACGGAAACCCATTTCATGAAGCTCCTAACGAACAGCTCTTGTGCTGATGTTGCTTCCAGAGGCAGTTAGATTTTTACGCGTTACCCGCTTCAGCACTCGGCAGTCCCGTTCTGTGAGCTTGTGTGGCTTACCGCTTCGCCGGCTGAGCCGTTGTTGCTCCTAGAGGTTTCCACTTCACAATCACAGCACTTACAGTTGACCGGGGCAGCTCTAGAAGGACATAAATTTGACGAACTGACTTGTAGTAAATGTGGCATTCTATGACGGTGACAGGTTGAATGTAACTGAGCTCTTCAGTAAGGTCATTCTACTGTCATTGTTTGTCTATGGAGATTGCATGGCAATGTGCTAGATTTTATACACCTGTCAGCAATGGGTGTGGCTGAAAAGGCTAATCTACTATTTTGAAAGGGCGCCACATACTTTTGTGTATAAAAAACTCAGCAAAAAAATAAACATCCTCTCACTGTCAACTGCGTTTATTTTCATGTGTAAATATTTGTATGAACATAACAAGATTCAACAACAGACATAAACTGAACAAGTTCTACAGACATCTGAGTAACAGTAATGGAATAATGTGTCCCTGAACAAAGGTGGGGTCAAAAGTAACAGTTAGTATCTGGTGTGGCCACCAGCTGCATTAATTACTTGCAGCGAATCTCCTCCTCATGGACTACACCAGAATTGCCAGTTCTTGCTGTGAGATTTTACCCCACTCTTCCACCAAGGCACCTGCAAGTTCCCAGACATTTCTGGGGGGAATGGCCCAAACCATCACCCTCTGATCCAACAGGTCCCAGACATGCTCAATGGGATTGAGATCCGGGCACTTTGCTAGCCATGGCAGAACATTGACATTCCTGTCTTGCAGGAAATCAAGCACAGAACGAGCAGTATGGTTGGTGGCATTAACATGCTGTGGAGGGCCATGTCAGGATGAGCCTGCAGGAAGGGTACCACATGAGGGAGAAGGATGTCTTCCTTGTAACGCAGTGTTGAGACTTCCTGCAATGACAAGCTCAGTCAGATGATGCTGTGACACACCGCCCCCAGACCATGACGGACCCTCCACCTCCAAATCGATCCTGCTCCAGAGTACAGGCCTCGGTGTAATGCTCATTCCTTTGATGATAAATGCGAATCCAACCATCACCCCTGGTGAGACAAAACCACGACTCATCAGAGAAGAGCACTTTTTGCCAGTCCTGTGTGGTCCAGCGATGGTGGGTTTGTGCCGGTGATGTCTGGTGCGGAACTGCATTACAACAGGCCTACAAGCCTTCAGTCCAGCCACTCTCAGCCTATTTCGGACAGTCTGAGCACTGATGAAGGGATTGTGCGTTCCTGGTGTAACTCAGACAGTTGTTGTTGCCATCCTGTACCTGTCCACAGGTGTGATGTTCAGATGTACCGATCCTGTGCAGGTGTTGTTACATGTGGTCTGCCACTGCGAGGACGATCAACTGTCCGTCCTGTCTCCCTGTAGCTCTGTCTTAGCCGTCTCACAGTACAAACATTGCAATTTATTGCCCTGGCCACATCTGCAGTCCTCATGCCTCCTTGCAGCATGCCTAAGGCACGTTCACTCAGATGAGCAGCGACCCTGGACATCTTTCTTTTGGTGTTTTTCAGAGTCAGTAGAAAGGCCTCTTTAGTGTCCTAAGTTTTCATAATTGTTACATTAATTGCCTACCATCTGTAAGCTGTCAGTGTCTTAACGACCGTTCTACAGGTGCATGTTCATTACTTGTTTATGGTTCATTGAACGAGCATGAGAAACAGTGTTTAAACCCTTTACAATGAAGATCTGTGAAGTTAATTGGATTTTTACAAATTATCTTTGACAGACAGGATCCTGAAAAAAAAGATAATTATTTGTTTGCTGACGTAACCATATTACCTGGAACCACCATTTCAGTAATGGGTGAAAAAAGGCCAAGTAACAGATTTGATTAGTTTAGACAAAATATATATTTAAGTAGTTTAAGATGAATTAAATCAATCAATGTACATTCAAAAACATAGATATTGAAACAAACTATTCTAAAAAAAAATATCATCCTACAATAGAGCATGCTGGGAAATATGATAATGAAGGGTGTGGTTTTGTTTTAACACTGGTAATTAACACTTACAGAGTGACTTTAACACCTGAATCAACACTAGAAATGTTACACTGAAAAATCAACACTTGGTAACAATTTGCTGTGTATATACATTGCACTTATCTCTATATACATAAACTCAAGGTCAAGTAGATAATACTTTATGATTACACAACACATAATAAATTGACCAGATATTTCTGTTACAGTGTCTCTCACCACCATTGATATTGTTTTGAACTGATATTGGTGGTATATGTGAAATTAGTCAGTCAAGAGCATGTTATATGTCCTCCTCTTCTCCTGCTAGGCTCCTGGCCCAGCTCTAGTCCCAGCCTAGTCCAAGGGTTAAGCTCTAGTCCCAGCCCCAGTCTAGTCTAGTCTAGGGGTTAAGCTCTAGTCCCAGCCCCAGTCTAGTCTAGGGGTTAAGCTCTAGTCCCAGCCCCAGTCTAGTCCAAGGGTTAAGCTCTAGTCCCAGCCCCAGTCTAGTCTAGGCTCTAGTCCCAGCCCCAGTCTGGTCTAGGGGTTAAGCTCTAGTCCCAGCCCCAGTCTAGTCCAAGGGTTAAGCTCTAGCCCCAGCCCCAGTCTAGTCCAAGGGTTAAGCTCTAGCCCCAGCCCCAGTCTAGTCCAAGGGTTAAGCTCTAGTCCCAGCCCCAGTCTAGTCTAGGGGTTAAGCTCTAGTCCCAGCCTAGTCCAAGGGTTAAGCTCTAGTCCCAGCCCCAGTCTAGTCCAAGGGTTAAGCTCTAGTCCCAGCCCCAATCTAGTCTAGAGGTTAAGCTCTAGTCCTAGCCCTAGTGCAGTGGTGTGGTTTGGAGCGTCAGTGTTCAACCAAGCCTCTCTTTCTATGCCGCCACAGGGGTGAGAGAATGTCTCCTGAGCTGGGAAAGAGACAGAAGCGTGTCAAGTTCCACAGCTCTGAGAGTGCAGAAGTCACTGCAACACGAATATATACATACACACAGCTATTTTTAGACAACCCCCCCCCCACACACACACACCTTCTTGCGCCCCTCTATCTTCCATCCAGTGGCGTGAAAATTGTTTCCTGCTCCATTGATCTTGTCCATCCTTTTCCCCACGCAGGAAAGGAATGCTCAGGAATAGAACCTCAGTAATATCTCAGCCAGCCCCAAACATTAAAAAAAGTGCTTGATATTCGCTAGATCGACACTCCTCTTCCTGTTCTCTGCCCGTCTCAAGTTTGTCTGAGAGGGATGGCCTGTAGGTGGAGTCCTTGGTTGCACTCTCTGCTGCAGTTCAGTCTCACTCTGCCTGCTTGGAGACTTAGCGTTGCGTAGCGCTGTGGGAGTGACTGTGGGGACCTGCGGCGGCGGCGACCGTAACCCTGTGAGCTGATCTTGTCCTCCGGGGCTCTGTTGACCTTTAACTTGTTGTTGAGGATGTGTAGCCGATGGGCCAGGTCATGTAGGCTGCATGTACCCAGAGAACAGCCTGGTCTTTTCACTGAGGTCACAATGGATCTTCTGGACCTGGAAGAGAAAGAGATCAAAATGAGATAAGAGAAGAAATAGAGATTTCTAAAGATTGACTGAAATGAACTTGACCAAAAACCATTCAAATGTGACCTTTTTATATTAGTAAAAACATAATTTTTTTTTATACACCAGAGTGACCATCATTGAAATAACACCTGGAATGAAATACTGAGGGGTCTGTTTCCTCTCTCTGCCCTGGTCCACTGAGGATCCCTGAGTTCACTGCAGAGCTGCTTTGGAAATCTTCTCTTGTGCGGCTCTGTAACCAGACTCCAAATCTACCACAGAAGAAGAAGAAGAAGAAGAAGAAGAAGAAGAGAAGGCATAATGCAGAAATAACATACTTCCCCCTAGACACATCAAAGACAGAACACACATCCTATCCAATAATCCTGTACACTCTATAGAATTAGACGGTGGCCACCGTTCGTCATTCGTCAATCAGGTTACCTCTTTTTCATGTTGGAGTTGAGGTCAACTTTGGTGCCTTTGACCAGCGGTAGGACTGTGCCTTTGACTAGCGGTAGGACTGTGCCTTTGACCAGCGGTAGGACTGTGCCTTTGACCAGCGGTAGGACTGTGCCTTTGACCAGCGGTAGGACTGTGCCTTTGACCAGCGGTAGGACTGTGCCTTTGACCAGCGGTAGGACTGTGCCTTTGACCAGCGGTAGGACTGTGGCTAGAACACACCCGCAGATGATGATTTGAAGATGCACTTTCATATTGGCTGGAGCCTGCGAATAAGAATTAAAAAAACATGATTTATATTTAGATAGTCTCATTTACTTGTGAGAAAAGGTGAGAAGTGTCTCCTGGCTCCAAAAGTATACCTGGATTATACCATGCTTACATAAGACGGTCCAAAAAGCCGGTTATGTGAACTCTGACCCTCTTCAGTCCCTGGTCATTAATTTGCCCAATATAATATCTGGACAAAAACAGTTTTGAGTATTGGCTAATTTCTCTGTGCTCAGGAATACCATACATTCTACATGGATGAGAGTGACGAGTCATCTCCTTCAGTCTTCTTCTGTAATAACAATATAATAAGAAAATTGCACTGCTGTAGACAGACAGAAAACAAAGATAGCACTGCCTACGTTCCTGCCTTGACTTCAGAGAAAAACTAAATGATCTGATACAAGTCAGAAAGAAAATATACATTCTCAAATTCAAATGGCAGATTTCACTTACCTCAGGCTCAAAACAATTCACTTCACTGGGAGGCTGCCAGTTGCATAGATCTCTCCAGTTACTCCTGGGTGGGTGCTTTTTCTGAGGCTGTAGTTACCTATTTGTCTGAGTGTACACAGTCAACGTGAGAGGCTTTATAGGGGTGGGTGGGAGGGACTTATACCTTATTGACAGTCAATGTGGGAGAGGCTTGTCTATGTGACAACTTTTATTGTACTCATCCTCTCCAACAGACTGTGAACCATGTAATGTAGCAAAGCTATTACAGAACAACAATAGAAACGCAACATGTAACAACATTCAATGATTCTACTGAGTAACACAGTTCATTTAAGGAAATCAGTCAATTGAAATAAATTCCTTAGGCCCTAATCTATGGATTAGGATTCTTCTGTGATCAAAAATATAAACACAACATGTAAAGGGTCCGATGTTTCATGAGCTGAAATAACAGATCCCAGAAATGTTCCATAAGCACAAAAATCTTATTTCTCTCAAATTTTGTGCACAAATGTCTTTACATCCCTGTTAGTAAGCTTTTCTCCTTTGCCAAGATGATCCATTCACCTGACAGGAGTGGCATATCAAGAAGCAGAGTTACAGGCTTAGGTTTTTCCATTTATGTTTTGAGGTTGGACTTTGGCACGTGTAGCCCATTAGCACGTAGGGTGCACCGGTTGGTGTCACCTCCTTAGCCAGAATGTGTTACACCTGTGCTGGTTGCGTCTCTTTAGAGGGAAGATTTTTCACTTGCGCTGCCCAGGTGCTATTTAAGAGTGGCTTGCCCAGTGACCCAGATTTCTTGAGAGATGGGGCGCGTCAATGCCTTTAGTTGGCGTGCCCTATTTGATTTCTAGAAAAACATTTACTTGTCAGATTTTGTTTTCTTTAAGTTCGGTGTGGGTTTTTCTTTTGTTTGCCTCTTCTTTGGCAAATGTATTGGGTGCTCATGGTGAGTGTTTTTGGTTCCAGTTGTAGTTGCTAGTCAACATACACCCCCTAAAACCCCACCTGTTTGTTTTGGTTGTTGTCAGTGACTCTTTGTTAGTTCCCCCTTCTTGCTTGGGAATGTAACAATGGCATGATCATTACACAGGTGCACCTTGTGCTGGGGAAAACTAAAGGCCACTCTAAAACGGGCAGTTTTGTCAAACAACACAATGCCACAGGTGTCTGAAGTTTTGAGGGAGCATGCAATTGGTATGCTAACTCCAGGAACGTCAACCAGAGCTGTTGCCAGAGAAGTGAATGTTAATTTCTCTACCATACGCCACTTCCAACGTCATTTTAGAGAATTTGGCAGTATGCCCAACCGGCCTCACAACCGCAGACCACATGTATGGTGTCCTGTGGGTATGCGGTTTGCTGATGTCAACGTTGTGAACAGAGTGCTCCATACTGGCTGTGGGGTTATGATATGGGCAGTCATAAGCTACAGTTAACGAACACAATTGCATTTGATCAAAGATAATTTGATTTAATTTGCATAAAATAACCGTGACGAGCTCCTGAGGCCTATTGTGAGGCCCATTTTGTGTAAGGTACAGTTTGTGACCAATAGAAGCATAAATTGAAGTCGGAAGTTTAAATACACTCAGGTTGGAGTCATTAAAACTAATTTTTCAACCACTCCACAAATTTCTTGTTAAACTATAGTTTTGGCAAGTCGGTTGGGACATCTACTTTCTACTTTTTTTTTCTAACAATTGTTTACAGACAGATTATTTCACTTGTAACTTACTGTATTACAATTCCAGTGGGTCAGAAATGTACTGTACATACACTAAGTTGACTGTGCCTTTAAACAGCTTGGAAAATTCCATGTCATGGCTTTAGAAGCTTCTGGTAGGCTAATTGACATATTTGAGTCAATTGGAGGTGTAAAAGCCAGACTACGGTTTGCAACTGTACATGGGGACAAAGATTGTACTTTTTGGAGAAATGTCCTCTGGTCTGATGAAACAAAAATCGAACTGTTTGGCCATAATGACCATCATTATGTTTGGAGGAAAAAGGGGGATGCTTGCAAGCTGAAGAACACCATCCCAGCCGTGAACCACGGGGTGCTTGTTCTGGTTTTTTTTTGCTGCAGGAGAGACTGGTGCACTTCACAAAATAGATAGAATCATGAGGAGGTAAAATTATGTGGATATATTGATGCAACATCTCAAGACATCAGTCAGAAAGTTAAAGCTTGGTCGCAAATGGGTTTTCCAAATGGACAATGACCCCAAGCATACTTCCAAAGTTGTGGCAAAATGGCTTAAGGACAACAGGGGTCAAGGTATTGGAGTGGCCATCACAAAGCCCTGACCTCAATCCTATAGAAAATTTGTGGGAAGAACTGAAAAAGCGTGTTTGAGTAAGGAGGCCTACAAACCTGACTCAGTTACACCAGCTCTGTCAGGAGGAATGGGCCAAAATTCACCCAACTTATTGTGGGAAGCGTGCAGAAGTCTACCCAAAATGTTTGACCCAAGTTATACAATTTAAAGGCACTGCTACCAAATACTAATTGAGTATATGTAAACTTCTGACCCACTGGGAATGTGATGAAAGAAATACAAGCTGAAATAAATCATTCTCTCTACTATTATTCCAACATTTCACATTCTTAAAATAAAGTGGTGATCCTAACTGACCTAAAACAGGTCATTTTTACTAGGATTAAAATATCAGGAATTGTTAAAAACGGAGTTTAAATGTATTTGGCTAAGGTGTATGTAAACGTCCGACTTCAATTGTATCTGTATTTCCAGTCATGTGAAATCCATAGATTAGGACCTAATGAATTTTTTTTAAATGGACTAATTTCTTCATATGACATGTAACTCAGTAAAATCAATGAAATTGTTGCGTGTTGCATTCATCTTTTTGTTCATTATAATGTTTACATTCTGTCATAAGGAGCACATGTTCAACTTCATAAAAAAACACGCATGTCAAATGGTCCCGTACAGTCAAAATCATGTTTTTAATCAAATTAGATGATATTTGGATGAAACCAGATCAAAGTAGGATGACCAAAAATCACTATTGATGAAGTTTGATCATAAAGTGAGTGGTCCCCTGTCCCATGTCAAACACGTGCATTCAGGGAGGGTTATTAATACAGCATCCTTATGTGTGCAGCAGGGAGTGGCAATTGAACATTTCATTTGTTGAAACATTTCTAGCCCGTCTATCTGTGGGTAACAGAGTTGACATGTTATGCTCAATCAACCCTCTCAATTGTCGATCACGAAACACAGAAAATGACCCAAAACGGTAGAACCAGCTCAACCACTATTTAACTATTAGATGTTCAATGTTTCTTTTGAAAAAAAAATATTTAAGAAGTTTCAACATATTAAAACGAGAATTCTGTTTATGTAACAGGGTTGACCTTAACATCTCCAGAAATGACTTTGTCAAAGCTACAAAATAACCAGGACTTTACACTTATGGTGAAAACAAAGTATTTTGGGGGTTAAGTGGGTTAACAGAGGGACATGTCAAAACGCTGAATTTTGGTACTTTAGTAAGTCTTTATTCATATTGAAAATCTGATTTATTGACTTCTCTATGTGGTCGATAGTAAAGGGCACTTAATTTAATATATTAGGCTTTTAAAATTACATATTGGTGCACAATTTCTCTTAAAATATCAAAGGGATGCAAAAACCACTCATTTCGTGGAACGCCCCATATACAGTATGAGAGTGACATTCATATTGACACCCAAATAAGTACCACTTTTTTTTACAGGCCACTCATTGTCGTCAGTTTTCACACCAAAAAAACCGAATTGGACTGTTTCTGCCTTGTAACTTGTAACTGGTAATTTCTGTGTTACATGTGACAGAGCTCTGACTATAAGTTCATTGCCACTGAGTCAGGAAATGGTTATGAGCCAGAGGGATAAGGCTTTAGTCTGACCCCAACTATTTGACCCACCTACACATTCTCGCAGTATTCAAGGAATGTTCATTCAAGCTATTTCCAATACCAGTTTTTAGAACCAGATGTCAATTATAGGCCTATTTTAGGATTCAGCACAAACTTAAACTCATTACTGCTCAGCAAAAGTCATTGTAAGGCCGGGATTTAATCTGATCGTGCTTTGTCTGCAATAGATTTTGTAAGGCAATGTTCACAAATTCGCAGAGACCACATAAACAATAAACGCTGCATATTTCGGCTCAATCGGAAATCACCTTTCAATGGTTCATTATCCAAATCCAGTGGGACTAAATCTGGGCTAAACCATAAATTGTTTGGGATACCCAACTGATGATTGGCTCTCGGTTGCAGAAGCATGCTGTGATGGTCTCATTTTTTATTCACTGCAATTAAAAACATTGGTTTTGATTGCCAATCTGTGCTCATGCATAGAACACTCATACACAGAACACTCATGCACAGAACACTCATGCACAGAACACTCTTGCACAGAACACTCTTGCACAGAACACTCATACACAGAACACTCATACACAGAACACTCATGCACAGAAAACTCATGCACAGAACACTCATACACAGAACACTCATGCACAGAACACTCATGCACAGAACACTCATGCATAGAACATTTTAATCATTTTGTGATCCATCCCATTCTTCTGAAGCAACCTCAGGTCTTAACAACCTGCCACATAGTTCATCTAATTAGTCAAAGACTAAATAATCCAGAAGTTAGTAATCTGAAGTCAAGCAATGTCTCAGAAATATATATTTTTATTTATATATATACATTTTATTAGAATTAGCCCTAGTCTTGACGTAATTTAAGATGTATTATGATTCAGAGTTAGTCAGACTTTTTCAGACAACACTCACTGCAACATGTCCAGAATTTAAAATAGGCAGTTCATTTTCTGTGGTTATGACAACGGCACGTTAAGTGCTCTATTACGTACTGTGGATGTATTTTAAACAGGCGATAAGAAGCGGTGAACGTGCCAAATGAGATGCATGGCCAGTCTACACAGTTTCCACTAAATAAAAGTGATTTGAAACCAAATTGCATGCACTTCGTTTCTAAAATGTGGAGATGAAAGAAATTTAGAAAGAAATGCTATTGCTTATTTCAATAGGCTGTATTGTGCATGACAAATTCAATTTACTCAATCAATCAATCAATCAATCAATCAATCAATCAATCAAATGTATTTATAAAGACCTTTGTACATAAGCAGTTGTCACAAAGTGCTCCACAGAAACCCATCCCAGAATTATTCTGTTGAACAAGGCAGCGTAAATTTAAGGCAAGCCAATGTGTTCACTAGTCATTTGCCCAAAGTTGTTGAAAATATTTTAGTTGCATTTTGGTGGGCATACAGTACCAGTCAAAAGTTTGGACACACCTACTCATTAAAGGGCTTTTCTTTATTTTAACTATTTTCTACATTATAGAACAAGAGTGAAGACATCAAAACTATGAAATAAGACATATGGAATCATGTAGTAACCAAAAAAGTGTTTAACAAATCTAAATATATTTAATAGTAGCCACCCTTTGACTCGATGACAGCTTTGCACACTTGGCATTCTCTCAACCAGCTTCATAAGGCAGTCACCTGAAATGCATTTCAATTTACAAATGTGCCTTGTTAAAAGTACATTTGTGGAATTTCTTTCCTTCATAATGTGTTTGAGCCAATCAGTTGTGTTGTGACAAGGTAGGGTGGAACTTTGAAAATTTCTTCAAGTGCAGTCGCAAAAACCATCAAGCGCTACAATGAAACTGGCTCTCATGTGGACCACCACAGGAAAGGAAGACCCAGAGTTACCTCTGCTGCAGAGGATAAGTTCATTAGAGTTACCAGCCTCAGATATTGCAGCCCAAATAAATGCTTCACACAGTTTAAGTAACAGACACATCTCAACTCTCAGCATCAACTGTTCAGAGGAGGCTGCATGAATCAGGCCTTCATGGTTGATTTTCTGCAAAGAAACCACTACTAAATGACACCAGTAAGAAGAAGAGACTTGCTTGGGCCAAGAAAAACAAGCAATGGACGTTAGACCGGTGGAAGTATGTCCTTTGGTCTGATGAGTCCAAATGTAAGATTTCTGGTTCCAACTGCTGTGTCTTTGTGAGACGCAGAGTAGGTGATTCCCATCGTGAAGCATGGAGGAGGTGGTGTGGGGGTGCTTTGCTGGTGACACTGTATGTGATTTATTAGAATTCAAGGTACACTTAACATAGCATGGTTACCACATCATTTTGAAGCGATACACCATCCCATCTGCTTTGCGCTTAGTGGGACTATCATTTGCTTTTCAACAGGATAATGACCCACCACACCTCCAGGCTGTGTAAGGGCTATTTGATTAAGAAGGAGAGCGATTGAGTGCTGCATCAGGTGACCTGGCCTCCACAATCACCCGACCTCAACCCAATTGAGATGGATTGGGATGAGTTGAACCGCAAAGTGAAGGAAAAGCAGCCAACACATACTCAGTATATGAGGGAACTCCTTCAATACTGTTGGAAAAGCACTCCAGGTGGAGCTGGTTGAGAGAATGCCAAATGTGCAAAGCTGTCATCAAGTCAAAGGGTGGCTACTTTGAAGAATCTAAAATCTAAAATACATTTTGATTGGTTGTCATGCCTATGTTTGCTAATCTTGCCAATGAAAAAAAATATTCAAGTAATTGCCAATATCAGTGGATTTTGTGATGAATGAGCTATCTGATTCAATGTATGATGGAGTTGAGTTTGTCTTTTTGCCCAAAATGTCATTTAAGATGCTCCAAAGCTTTTTACTATCATTCTTTAAATCTTTTTTCTTTGTTTCATAATATAGTTTCTTTTTCTTTTGATTCAGTTTAGTCACATGATTTCTCAATGTGCAGTATGTTTGCCAATCTGTTGTGCAGCCAGACTTATATCCCATTCTTTTACCTCATCCCTCTCAACCATACAATTTTTTAATTCCTCAACAATCCATGGGGACTTAATAGTTTTACAGTCATTTTCTTAATTGGTGCATGCTTATTAGTAACTGGAATAAGACATTTCATAAATATGTCAAGTGCAGCGTCTGGTTGCTCCTCATTACACACCACAGACCAGGAAATATTCTTTACATCATCAACATAGCAATCACAACACAACTTATTGTATGACCTCTTATACAGTATATTTGGCCCAGCCTTTGGAACTTTGGTTTCCCTAAATATGGCTACTATGTTGTGATCACTACATCCAATGGATTTGGATACTGCTTTAAAGCAAATGTCTGCAGCGTTGGTAAAGATGTGATCAATAAAATGGTTGATGATTTAACTCCTGTGCTATTTATAACTACCCTGATACAGTAGGTTGACTGATAACCTGAACCAGGTTGCAGGCACAAGTTACAGTTTAAAGCTATTTCTTGAGTGGGAAGTTTAAGTCCATATTTAAATCACCCAGAAAATATACCTCTCTGTCGATATCACATACATTATCAAGCATTTCACACGTTATCCAGATACTGACTGTTAGCACTTGGTGGTCTATAGCAGCTTCCCACAAGAATGGGCTTTAGGTGAGGCAGATGAACCTGTAACAATATTACTTCAATATTATTTAACATGAGAACAATTTTAAGATTTACAGGAATGTGGTTCTGAATATAAATGGCAACACCTCCACCATTGGCATTTCTATATTTTCTGTAGATGTTATAACCATGTATTTCTACCACTGTATCATCAAAGGTATTATCTAAGTGATTTTCAGAAATTATGAATGTCATCTGTTACAAGCAAATTATTGATGTCATGAACTTTGTTTCTTAAGCTACATATGTTAATGTGGGCTGTTTTTAGCACTGTTCTGAGATGTTTGATTATTTTCATTGGTTTACTGGGAAGCCTAGCAGAAGTAGACATGCTGATCTTAATTATGTTAGTGCAGGGTGAGATGCACACCGCCTCAGGGCTAACAGTATAACGCTGGTTCATAGGCACATAATTACAGCATACAATAAATGTAGAATCAGCAGAGGCATTCAGGGCAGTTAGAGCGACAGAAATTAGGTCACTTACATTGGATATTCCAACATCCCCGGGATAATGTACATTTGCTGAAGCATTACGACAACGGTAGGGATTAACTGCTCTGATCTGGTTTTGGGTCATTGATAAGTCATTGTGTCAACACAGTAAATAACTAATAAAATGATCGCTGAAAGTATAGTTTTCATTCATGTTCATTGAAGAACAAGGAACAGTCATCAAAGGTGGAAGAAAAATGAGCAAAGTCATTTCTAGCCACCAGATTCATGCTCTGAATGGGAATATCTTGAATCGTCATCATGGATAGAGAGATCTACCAATTTAGACATACATTTCTCAAGTAACGCACTATAGAAATGATCCCTGAAAGTATAGTCTTGGTGCATACGTTGTTGTGATCAAGGTGGAGCATCTTGAAAAGAGCATTTGCACCACTGGTTTGTGTTGTATTCTCAGCATCAACAGTTGTTGCAATCAAATTATGTTAATTATGGAGAATTGCTAGGTTTCTCAATTGAGAAAAATGGTCAGCGATGCTGGTTGCCAACAGGTAAAATATGACCTAATGTTGATGGACAGCCATCCATATTTCAAAGCTGGTTATTTGTGTTGAATTCTACCCCCTTTTAAACATTGTGTGTTTTAGCTATAGACGTATGGCTTGTACCATCAGATTCGTCTCTGTCTTCTGCATCCAGTGTTACCAAGAGTTAGTATGTGTGATTAACGGGGGCTGAGATAGAGCTGTGTTTGTGAGACAAAGACGGATTCCGAAGGTGCCCAGGCCCGGGTCTTTTTTTTACAGAAACATCTGTAGAGTCAGAAAGGTTTGAATTACAAACTACTAAAAGCTATCTATGAAAAGCTGAGACTCTATCGAACATGCACATGTAACATGTTTTGCTCTATGACGCTCACAAGCTACCAAAAAGTTGTTAGAAAGTACAAGGTTCTTCTACGTATGAAGGTCAAAGGTTGTCCTGAAAGGAAAATTTTAAAACTCCTCATTTTGAAGCAAAATATAAGGGCTGGACATGGAGATCAACGAAAGCCAGAAAACTGAAAAGATTATTGCTGGGGTCTCAGGACTGATTCAAAAGGTTTTATTTTACTAACGATAAGGATTTGGGAGACATTTCAGTAGCTTTTATTGTACATGGTTATCATCCACTCAGAACATATTCCCTTCATCCAAGTTCATTGAAGAACAAGGAACAGTCATCAAAGGTGGAAGAAAAATGAGCAATGTCATTTCTAACCACCAGATTCATGCTCTGAACGGGAATATCTTGAATCGTCATCATGGATAGCGAGATCTACCACTTTAGACACACATTTCTCAAGTAACGCACTATAGAAATGATCCCTGAAAGTATAGTCTTGGTGCATAAGTTGTTGTGATCAAGGTGGAGCATCTTGAAAAGAGCATTTGCACCAGCGGTTTGTGTTGCATTCTCAGCATCAACAGTTGTTGCAATCAAATTATGTTAATTATGGAGAATTGCTAGGTTTCTCAATTGAGAAAAATGGTCAGCGATGCTGGTTGCCAACAGGTAAAATATGACCTAATGTTGATGGACAGCCATCCATATTTCAAAGCCGGTTATTTGTGTTGAATTCTACCCCCTTTTAAACATTGTGTGTTTTAGCTATAGACGTATGGGTTGTACCATCAGATTTGTCTCTGTCTTCTGCATCCAGTGGTACCAAGAGTTAGTCTGTGTGATTAACGGGGTCTGAGATAGAGCTGTGTTTGTGAGACAAAGACGGATTCCGAAGGTGCCCAGGCCCGGGTCTTTTTTTTAAAGAAACATCTGTAGAGTCAGAAAGGTTTGAATTACAAATTACTAAAAGCTATCTATGAAAAGCTGAGACTCTATCGAACATGCACATGTAACATGTTTTGCTCTATGACGCTCACATGCTACCAAAAAGTTGTTAGAAAGTACAAGGTTCTTCTACGTATGAAGGTCAAAGGTTGTCCTGAAAGGAAAATTTTAAAACTCCTCATTTTGAAGCAAAATATAAGGGCTGGACATGGAGATCAACGAAAGCCAGAAAACTGAAAAGATTATTGCTGGGGTCTCAGGACTGATTCAAGAGGTTTTATTTTACTAACGATAAGGATTTGGGAGACATTTCAGTAGCTTTTATTGTACATGGTTATCATCCACTCAGAACATATTCCCTTCATCCACGTTCATTGAAGAACAAGGAACAGTCATCAAAGGTGGAAGAAAAATGAGCAAGGTCATTTCTAACCACCAGATTCATGCTCTGAACGGGAATATCTTGAATCGTCATCATGGATAGCGAGATCTACCACTTTAGACACACATTTCTCAAGTAACGCACTATAGAAATGATCCCTGAAAGTATAGTTTTGGTGCATAAGTTGTTGTGATCAAGGTGGAGCATCTTGAAAAGAGCATTTGCACCACCGGTTTGTGTTGCATTCTCAGCATCAACAGTTGTTGCAATCAAATTATGTTAATTATGGAGAATTGCTAGGTTTCTCAATTGAGAAAAATGATCAGCGATGCTGG
The DNA here is from genome assembly GCF_013265735.2 of Oncorhynchus mykiss. NCBI lineage: Eukaryota > Metazoa > Chordata > Actinopteri > Salmoniformes > Salmonidae > Oncorhynchus > Oncorhynchus mykiss. The sequence continues at coordinate 9,148,734 of NC_050570.1, forward strand.
TTGCCAACAGGTAAAATATGACCTAATGTTGATGGACAGCCATCCATATTTCAAAGCCGGTTATTTGTGTTGAATTCTACCCCCTTTTAAACATTGTGTGTTTTAGCTATAGACGTATGGGTTGTACCATCAGATTCGTCTCTGTCTTCTGCATCCAGTGTTACCAAGAGTTAGTCTGTGTGATTAACGGGGGCTGAGATAGAGCTGTGTTTGTGAGACAAAGACGGATTCCGAAGGTGCCCAGGCCCGGGTCTTTTTTTTACAGAAACATCTGTAGAGTCAGAAAGGTTTGAATTACAAACTACTAAAAGCTATCTATGAAAAGCTGAGACTCTATCGAACATGCACATGTAACATGTTTTGCTCTATGACGCTCACAAGCTACCAAAAAGTTGTTAGAAAGTACAAGGTTCTTCTACGTATGAAGGTCAAAGGTTGTCCTGAAAGGAAAATTTTAAAACTCCTCATTTTGAAGCAAAATATAAGGGCTGGACATGGAGATCAACGAAAGCCAGAAAACTGAAAAGATTATTGCTGGGGTCTCAGGACTGATTCAAGAGGTTTTATTTTACTAACGATAAGGATTTGGGAGACATTTCAGTAGCTTTTATTGTACATGGTTATCATCCACTCAGAACATATTCCCTTCATCCAAGTTCATTGAAGAACAAGGAACAGTCATCAAAGGTGGAAGAAAAATGAGCAATGTCATTTCTAACCACCAGATTCATGCTCTGAACGGGAATATCTTGAATCGTCATCATGGATAGCGAGATCTACCACTTTAGACACACATTTCTCAAGTAACGCACTATAGAAATGATCCCTGAAAGTATAGTCTTGGTGCATAAGTTGTTGTGATCAAGGTGGAGCATCTTGAAAAGAGCATTTGCACCAGCGGTTTGTGTTGCATTCTCAGCATCAACAGTTGTTGCAATCAAATTATGTTAATTATGGAGAATTGCTAGGTTTCTCAATTGAGAAAAATGGTCAGCGATGCTGGTTGCCAACAGGTAAAATATGACCTAATGTTGATGGACAGCCATCCATATTTCAAAGCCGGTTATTTGTGTTGAATTCTACCCCCTTTTAAACATTGTGTGTTTTAGCTATAGACGTATGGGTTGTACCATCAGATTCGTCTCTGTCTTCTGCATCCAGTGTTACCAAGAGTTAGTCTGTGTGATTAACGGGGGCTGAGATAGAGCTGTGTTTGTGAGACAAAGACGGATTCCGAAGGTGCCCAGGCCCGGGTCTTTTTTTTACAGAAACATCTGTAGAGTCAGAAAGGTTTGAATTACAAACTACTAAAAGCTATCTATGAAAAGCTGAGACTCTATCGAACATGCACATGTAACATGTTTTGCTCTATGACGCTCACAAGCTACCAAAAAGTTGTTAGAAAGTACAAGGTTCTTCTACGTATGAAGGTCAAAGGTTGTCCTGAAAGGAAAATTTTAAAACTCCTCATTTTGAAGCAAAATATAAGGGCTGGACATGGAGATCAACGAAAGCCAGAAAACTGAAAAGATTATTGCTGGGGTCTCAGGACTGATTCAAGAGGTTTTATTTTACTAACGATAAGGATTTGGGAGACATTTCAGTAGCTTTTATTGTACATGGTTATCATCCACTCAGAACATATTCCCTTCATCCAAGTTCATTGAAGAACAAGGAACAGTCATCAAAGGTGGAAGAAAAATGAGCAATGTCATTTCTAACCACCAGATTCATGCTCTGAACGGGAATATCTTGAATCGTCATCATGGATAGCGAGATCTACCACTTTAGACACACATTTCTCAAGTAACGCACTATAGAAATGATCCCTGAAAGTATAGTCTTGGTGCATAAGTTGTTGTGATCAAGGTGGAGCATCTTGAAAAGAGCATTTGCACCAGCGGTTTGTGTTGCATTCTCAGCATCAACAGTTGTTGCAATCAAATTATGTTAATTATGGAGAATTGCTAGGTTTCTCAATTGAGAAAAATGGTCAGCGATGCTGGTTGCCAACAGGTAAAATATGACCTAATGTTGATGGACAGCCATCCATATTTCAAAGCCGGTTATTTGTGTTGAATTCTACCCCCTTTTAAACATTGTGTGTTTTAGCTATAGACGTATGGGTTGTACCATCAGATTCGTCTCTGTCTTCTGCATCCAGTGGTACCAAGAGTTAGTCTGTGTGATTAACGGGGGCTGAGATAGAGCTGTGTTTGTGAGACAAAGACGGATTCCGAAGGTGCCCAGGCCCGGGTCTTTTTTTTACAGAAACATCTGTAGAGTCAGAAAGGTTTGAATTACAAACTACTAAAAGCTATCTATGAAAAGCTGAGACTCTATCGAACATGCACATGTAACATGTTTTGCTCTATGACGCTCACAAGCTACCAAAAAGTTGTTAGAAAGTACAAGGTTCTTCTACGTATGAAGGTCAAAGGTTGTCCTGAAAGGAAAATTTTAAAACTCCTCATTTTGAAGCAAAATATAAGGGCTGGACATGGAGATCAACGAAAGCCAGAAAACTGAAAAGATTATTGCTGGGGTCTCAGGACTGATTCAAGAGGTTTTATTTTACTAACGATAAGGATTTGGGAGACATTTCAGTAGCTTTTATTGTACATGGTTATCATCCACTCAGAACATATTCCCTTCATCCAAGTTCATTGAAGAACAAGGAACAGTCATCAAAGGTGGAAGAAAAATGAGCAATGTCATTTCTAACCACCAGATTCATGCTCTGAACGGGAATATCTTGAATCGTCATCATGGATAGCGAGATCTACCACTTTAGACACACATTTCTCAAGTAACGCACTATAGAAATGATCCCTGAAAGTATAGTCTTGGTGCATAAGTTGTTGTGATCAAGGTGGAGCATCTTGAAAAGAGCATTTGCACCAGCGGTTTGTGTTGCATTCTCAGCATCAACAGTTGTTGCAATCAAATTATGTTAATTATGGAGAATTGCTAGGTTTCTCAATTGAGAAAAATGGTCAGCGATGCTGGTTGCCAACAGGTAAAATATGACCTAATGTTGATGGACAGCCATCCATATTTCAAAGCCGGTTATTTGTGTTGAATTCTACCCCCTTTTAAACATTGTGTGTTTTAGCTATAGACGTATGGGTTGTACCATCAGATTCGTCTCTGTCTTCTGCATCCAGTGTTACCAAGAGTTAGTCTGTGTGATTAACGGGGGCTGAGATAGAGCTGTGTTTGTGAGACAAAGACGGATTCCGAAGGTGCCCAGGCCCGGGTCTTTTTTTTACAGAAACATCTGTAGAGTCAGAAAGGTTTGAATTACAAACTACTAAAAGCTATCTATGAAAAGCTGAGACTCTATCGAACATGCACATGTAACATGTTTTGCTCTATGACGCTCACAAGCTACCAAAAAGTTGTTAGAAAGTACAAGGTTCTTCTACGTATGAAGGTCAAAGGTTGTCCTGAAAGGAAAATTTTAAAACTCCTCATTTTGAAGCAAAATATAAGGGCTGGACATGGAGATCAACGAAAGCCAGAAAACTGAAAAGATTATTGCTGGGGTCTCAGGACTGATTCAAGAGGTTTTATTTTACTAACGATAAGGATTTGGGAGACATTTCAGTAGCTTTTATTGTACATGGTTATCATCCACTCAGAACATATTCCCTTCATCCAAGTTCATTGAAGAACAAGGAACAGTCATCAAAGGTGGAAGAAAAATGAGCAATGTCATTTCTAACCACCAGATTCATGCTCTGAACGGGAATATCTTGAATCGTCATCATGGATAGCGAGATCTACCACTTTAGACACACATTTCTCAAGTAACGCACTATAGAAATGATCCCTGAAAGTATAGTCTTGGTGCATAAGTTGTTGTGATCAAGGTGGAGCATCTTGAAAAGAGCATTTGCACCAGCGGTTTGTGTTGCATTCTCAGCATCAACAGTTGTTGCAATCAAATTATGTTAATTATGGAGAATTGCTAGGTTTCTCAATTGAGAAAAATGGTCAGCGATGCTGGTTGCCAACAGGTAAAATATGACCTAATGTTGATGGACAGCCATCCATATTTCAAAGCCGGTTATTTGTGTTGAATTCTACCCCCTTTTAAACATTGTGTGTTTTAGCTATAGACGTATGGGTTGTACCATCAGATTCGTCTCTGTCTTCTGCATCCAGTGGTACCAAGAGTTAGTCTGTGTGATTAACGGGGGCTGAGATAGAGCTGTGTTTGTGAGACAAAGACGGATTCCGAAGGTGCCCAGGCCCGGGTCTTTTTTTTACAGAAACATCTGTAGAGTCAGAAAGGTTTGAATTACAAACTACTAAAAGCTATCTATGAAAAGCTGAGACTCTATCGAACATGCACATGTAACATGTTTTGCTCTATGACGCTCACAAGCTACCAAAAAGTTGTTAGAAAGTACAAGGTTCTTCTACGTATGAAGGTCAAAGGTTGTCCTGAAAGGAAAATTTTAAAACTCCTCATTTTGAAGCAAAATATAAGGGCTGGACATGGAGATCAACGAAAGCCAGAAAACTGAAAAGATTATTGCTGGGGTCTCAGGACTGATTCAAGAGGTTTTATTTTACTAACGATAAGGATTTGGGAGACATTTCAGTAGCTTTTATTGTACATGGTTATCATCCACTCAGAACATATTCCCTTCATCCAAGTTCATTGAAGAACAAGGAACAGTCATCAAAGGTGGAAGAAAAATGAGCAATGTCATTTCTAACCACCAGATTCATGCTCTGAACGGGAATATCTTGAATCGTCATCATGGATAGCGAGATCTACCACTTTAGACACACATTTCTCAAGTAACGCACTATAGAAATGATCCCTGAAAGTATAGTCTTGGTGCATAAGTTGTTGTGATCAAGGTGGAGCATCTTGAAAAGAGCATTTGCACCAGCGGTTTGTGTTGCATTCTCAGCATCAACAGTTGTTGCAATCAAATTATGTTAATTATGGAGAATTGCTAGGTTTCTCAATTGAGAAAAATGGTCAGCGATGCTGGTTGCCAACAGGTAAAATATGACCTAATGTTGATGGACAGCCATCCATATTTCAAAGCCGGTTATTTGTTTTGAATTCTACCCCCTTTTAAACATTGTGTGTTTTAGCTATAGACGTATGGGTTGTACCATCAGATTCGTCTCTGTCTTCTGCATCCAGTGGTACCAAGAGTTAGTCTGTGTGATTAACGGGGGCTGAGATAGAGCTGTGTTTGTGAGACAAAGACGGATTCCGAAGGTGCCCAGGCCCGGGTCTTTTTTTTACAGAAACATCTGTAGAGTCAGAAAGGTTTGAATTACAAATTACTAAAAGCTATCTATGAAAAGCTGAGACTCTATCGAACATGCACATGTAACATGTTTTGCTCTATGACGCTCACAAGCTACCAAAAAGTTGTTAGAAAGTACAAGGTTCTTCTACGTATGAAGGTCAAAGGTTGTCCTGAAAGGAAAATTTTAAAACTCCTCATTTTGAAGCAAAATATAAGGGCTGGACATGGAGATCAACGAAAGCCAGAAAACTGAAAAGATTATTGCTGGGGTCTCAGGACTGATTCAAGAGGTTTTATTTTACTAACGATAAGGATTTGGGAGACATTTCAGTAGCTTTTATTGTACATGGTTATCATCCACTCAGAACATATTCCCTTCATCCAAGTTCATTGAAGAACAAGGAACAGTCATCAAAGGTGGAAGAAAAATGAGCAATGTCATTTCTAACCACCAGATTCATGCTCTGAACGGGAATATCTTGAATCGTCATCATGGATAGCGAGATCTACCACTTTAGACACACATTTCTCAAGTAACGCACTATAGAAATGATCCCTGAAAGTATAGTCTTGGTGCATAAGTTGTTGTGATCAAGGTGGAGCATCTTGAAAAGAGCATTTGCACCAGCGGTTTGTGTTGCATTCTCAGCATCAACAGTTGTTGCAATCAAATTATGTTAATTATGGAGAATTGCTAGGTTTCTCAATTGAGAAAAATGGTCAGCGATGCTGGTTGCCAACAGGTAAAATATGACCTAATGTTGATGGACAGCCATCCATATTTCAAAGCCGGTTATTTGTGTTGAATTCTACCCCCTTTTAAACATTGTGTGTTTTAGCTATAGACGTATGGGTTGTACCATCAGATTTGTCTCTGTCTTCTGCATCCAGTGGTACCAAGAGTTAGTCTGTGTGATTAACGGGGTCTGAGATAGAGCTGTGTTTGTGAGACAAAGACGGATTCCGAAGGTGCCCAGGCCCGGGTCTTTTTTTTAAAGAAACATCTGTAGAGTCAGAAAGGTTTGAATTACAAATTACTAAAAGCTATCTATGAAAAGCTGAGACTCTATCGAACATGCACATGTAACATGTTTTGCTCTATGACGCTCACATGCTACCAAAAAGTTGTTAGAAAGTACAAGGTTCTTCTACGTATGAAGGTCAAAGGTTGTCCTGAAAGGAAAATTTTAAAACTCCTCATTTTGAAGCAAAATATAAGGGCTGGACATGGAGATCAACGAAAGCCAGAAAACTGAAAAGATTATTGCTGGGGTCTCAGGACTGATTCAAGAGGTTTTATTTTACTAACGATAAGGATTTGGGAGACATTTCAGTAGCTTTTATTGTACATGGTTATCATCCACTCAGAACATATTCCCTTCATCCACGTTCATTGAAGAACAAGGAACAGTCATCAAAGGTGGAAGAAAAATGAGCAAGGTCATTTCTAACCACCAGATTCATGCTCTGAACGGGAATATCTTGAATCGTCATCATGGATAGCGAGATCTACCACTTTAGACACACATTTCTCAAGTAACGCACTATAGAAATGATCCCTGAAAGTATAGTTTTGGTGCATAAGTTGTTGTGATCAAGGTGGAGCATCTTGAAAAGAGCATTTGCACCACCGGTTTGTGTTGCATTCTCAGCATCAACAGTTGTTGCAATCAAATTATGTTAATTATGGAGAATTGCTAGGTTTCTCAATTGAGAAAAATGATCAGCGATGCTGGTTGCCAACAGGTAAAATATGACCTAATGTTGATGGACAGCCATCCATATTTCAAAGCCGGTTATTTGTGTTGAATTCTACCCCCTTTTAAACATTGTGTGTTTTAGCTATAGACGTATGGGTTGTACCATCAGATTCGTCTCTGTCTTCTGCATCCAGTGTTACCAAGAGTTAGTCTGTGTGATTAACGGGGGCTGAGATAGAGCTGTGTTTGTGAGACAAAGACGGATTCCGAAGGTGCCCAGGCCCGGGTCTTTTTTTTACAGAAACATCTGTAGAGTCAGAAAGGTTTGAATTACAAACTACTAAAAGCTATCTATGAAAAGCTGAGACTCTATCGAACATGCACATGTAACATGTTTTGCTCTATGACGCTCACAAGCTACCAAAAAGTTGTTAGAAAGTACAAGGTTCTTCTACGTATGAAGGTCAAAGGTTGTCCTGAAAGGAAAATTTTAAAACTCCTCATTTTGAAGCAAAATATAAGGGCTGGACATGGAGATCAACGAAAGCCAGAAAACTGAAAAGATTATTGCTGGGGTCTCAGGACTGATTCAAGAGGTTTTATTTTACTAACGATAAGGATTTGGGAGACATTTCAGTAGCTTTTATTGTACATGGTTATCATCCACTCAGAACATATTCCCTTCATCCAAGTTCATTGAAGAACAAGGAACAGTCATCAAAGGTGGAAGAAAAATGAGCAATGTCATTTCTAACCACCAGATTCATGCTCTGAACGGGAATATCTTGAATCGTCATCATGGATAGCGAGATCTACCACTTTAGACACACATTTCTCAAGTAACGCACTATAGAAATGATCCCTGAAAGTATAGTTTTGGTGCATAAGTTGTTGTGATCAAGGTGGAGCATCTTGAAAAGAGCATTTGCACCACCGGTTTGTGTTGCATTCTCAGCATCAACAGTTGTTGCAATCAAATTATGTTAATTATGGAGAATTGCTAGGTTTCTCAATTGAGAAAAATGGTCAGCGATGCTGGTTGCCAACAGGTAAAATATGACCTAATGTTGATGGACAGCCATCCATATTTCAAAGCCGGTTATTTGTGTTGAATTCTACCCCCTTTTAAACATTGTGTGTTTTAGCTATAGACGTATGGGTTGTACCATCAGATTCGTCTCTGTCTTCTGCATCCAGTGTTACCAAGAGTTAGTCTGTGTGATTAACGGGGGCTGAGATAGAGCTGTGTTTGTGAGACAAAGACGGATTCCGAAGGTGCCCAGGCCCGGGTCTTTTTTTTACAGAAACATCTGTAGAGTCAGAAAGGTTTGAATTACAAACTACTAAAAGCTATCTATGAAAAGCTGAGACTCTATCGAACATGCACATGTAACATGTTTTGCTCTATGACGCTCACAAGCTACCAAAAAGTTGTTAGAAAGTACAAGGTTCTTCTACGTATGAAGGTCAAAGGTTGTCCTGAAAGGAAAATTTTAAAACTCCTCATTTTGAAGCAAAATATAAGGGCTGGACATGGAGATCAACGAAAGCCAGAAAACTGAAAAGATTATTGCTGGGGTCTCAGGACTGATTCAAGAGGTTTTATTTTACTAACGATAAGGATTTGGGAGACATTTCAGTAGCTTTTATTGTACATGGTTATCATCCACTCAGAACATATTCCCTTCATCCAAGTTCATTGAAGAACAAGGAACAGTCATCAAAGGTGGAAGAAAAATGAGCAATGTCATTTCTAACCACCAGATTCATGCTCTGAACGGGAATATCTTGAATCGTCATCATGGATAGCGAGATCTACCACTTTAGACACACATTTCTCAAGTAACGCACTATAGAAATGATCCCTGAAAGTATAGTTTTGGTGCATAAGTTGTTGTGATCAAGGTGGAGCATCTTGAAAAGAGCATTTGCACCACCGGTTTGTGTTGCATTCTCAGCATCAACAGTTGTTGCAATCAAATTATGTTAATTATGGAGAATTGCTAGGTTTCTCAATTGAGAAAAATGGTCAGCGATGCTGGTTGCCAACAGGTAAAATATGACCTAATGTTGATGGACAGCCATCCATATTTCAAAGCCGGTTATTTGTGTTGAATTCTACCCCCTTTTAAACATTGTGTGTTTTAGCTATAGACGTATGGGTTGTACCATCAGATTCGTCTCTGTCTTCTGCATCCAGTGTTACCAAGAGTTAGTCTGTGTGATTAACGGGGGCTGAGATAGAGCTGTGTTTGTGAGACAAAGACGGATTCCGAAGGTGCCCAGGCCCGGGTCTTTTTTTTACAGAAACATCTGTAGAGTCAGAAAGGTTTGAATTACAAACTACTAAAAGCTATCTATGAAAAGCTGAGACTCTATCGAACATGCACATGTAACATGTTTTGCTCTATGACGCTCACAAGCTACCAAAAAGTTGTTAGAAAGTACAAGGTTCTTCTACGTATGAAGGTCAAAGGTTGTCCTGAAAGGAAAATTTTAAAACTCCTCATTTTGAAGCAAAATATAAGGGCTGGACATGGAGATCAACGAAAGCCAGAAAACTGAAAAGATTATTGCTGGGGTCTCAGGACTGATTCAAGAGGTTTTATTTTACTAACGATAAGGATTTGGGAGACATTTCAGTAGCTTTTATTGTACATGGTTATCATCCACTCAGAACATATTCCCTTCATCCAAGTTCATTGAAGAACAAGGAACAGTCATCAAAGGTGGAAGAAAAATGAGCAATGTCATTTCTAACCACCAGATTCATGCTCTGAACGGGAATATCTTGAATCGTCATCATGGATAGCGAGATCTACCACTTTAGACACACATTTCTCAAGTAACGCACTATAGAAATGATCCCTGAAAGTATAGTCTTGGTGCATAAGTTGTTGTGATCAAGGTGGAGCATCTTGAAAAGAGCATTTGCACCACCGGTTTGTGTTGCATTCTCAGCATCAACAGTTGTTGCAATCAAATTATGTTAATTATGGAGAATTGCTAGGTTTCTCAATTGAGAAAAATGGTCAGCGATGCTGGTTGCCAACAGGTAAAATATGACCTAATGTTGATGGACAGCCATCCATATTTCAAAGCCGGTTATTTGTGTTGAATTCTACCCCCTTTTAAACATTGTGTGTTTTAGCTATAGACGTATGGGTTGTACCATCAGATTCGTCTCTGTCTTCTGCATCCAGTGTTACCAAGAGTTAGTCTGTGTGATTAACGGGGGCTGAGATAGAGCTGTGTTTGTGAGACAAAGACGGATTCCGAAGGTGCCCAGGCCCGGGTCTTTTTTTTAAAGAAACATCTGTAGAGTCAGAAAGGTTTGAATTACAAACTACTAAAAGCTATCTATGAAAAGCTGAGACTCTATCGAACATGCACATGTAACATGTTTTGCTCTATGACGCTCACAAGCTACCAAAAAGTTGTTAGAAAGTACAAGGTTCTTCTACGTATGAAGGTCAAAGGTTGTCCTGAAAGGAAAATTTTAAAACTCCTCATTTTGAAGCAAAATATAAGGGCTGGACATGGAGATCAACGAAAGCCAGAAAACTGAAAAGATTATTGCTGGGGTCTCAGGACTGATTCAAGAGGTTTTATTTTACTAACGATAAGGATTTGGGAGACATTTCAGTAGCTTTTATTGTACATGGTTATCATCCACTCAGAACATATTCCCTTCATCCAAGTTCATTGAAGAACAAGGAACAGTCATCAAAGGTGGAAGAAAAATGAGCAATGTCATTTCTAACCACCAGATTCATGCTCTGAACGGGAATATCTTGAATCGTCATCATGGATAGCGAGATCTACCACTTTAGACACACATTTCTCAAGTAACGCACTATAGAAATGATCCCTGAAAGTATAGTCTTGGTGCATAAGTTGTTGTGATCAAGGTGGAGCATCTTGAAAAGAGCATTTGCACCAGCGGTTTGTGTTGCATTCTCAGCATCAACAGTTGTTGCAATCAAATTATGTTAATTATGGAGAATTGCTAGGTTTCTCAATTGAGAAAAATGGTCAGCGATGCTGGTTGCCAACAGGTAAAATATGACCTAATGTTGATGGACAGCCATCCATATTTCAAAGCCGGTTATTTGTGTTGAATTCTACCCCCTTTTAAACATTGTGTGTTTTAGCTATAGACGTATGGGTTGTACCATCAGATTCGTCTCTGTCTTCTGCATCCAGTGGTACCAAGAGTTAGTCTGTGTGATTAACGGGGGCTGAGATAGAGCTGTGTTTGTGAGACAAAGACGGATTCCGAAGGTGCCCAGGCCCGGGTCTTTTTTTTACAGAAACATCTGTAGAGTCAGAAAGGTTTGAATTACAAACTACTAAAAGCTATCTATGAAAAGCTGAGACTCTATCGAACATGCACATGTAACATGTTTTGCTCTATGACGCTCACAAGCTACCAAAAAGTTGTTAGAAAGTACAAGGTTCTTCTACGTATGAAGGTCAAAGGTTGTCCTGAAAGGAAAATTTTAAAACTCCTCATTTTGAAGCAAAATATAAGGGCTGGACATGGAGATCAACGAAAGCCAGAAAACTGAAAAGATTATTGCTGGGGTCTCAGGACTGATTCAAGAGGTTTTATTTTACTAACGATAAGGATTTGGGAGACATTTCAGTAGCTTTTATTGTACATGGTTATCATCCACTCAGAACATATTCCCTTCATCCAAGTTCATTGAAGAACAAGGAACAGTCATCAAAGGTGGAAGAAAAATGAGCAATGTCATTTCTAACCACCAGATTCATGCTCTGAACGGGAATATCTTGAATCGTCATCATGGATAGCGAGATCTACCACTTTAGACACACATTTCTCAAGTAACGCACTATAGAAATGATCCCTGAAAGTATAGTCTTGGTGCATAAGTTGTTGTGATCAAGGTGGAGCATCTTGAAAAGAGCATTTGCACCAGCGGTTTGTGTTGCATTCTCAGCATCAACAGTTGTTGCAATCAAATTATGTTAATTATGGAGAATTGCTAGGTTTCTCAATTGAGAAAAATGGTCAGCGATGCTGGTTGCCAACAGGTAAAATATGACCTAATGTTGATGGACAGCCATCCATATTTCAAAGCCGGTTATTTGTGTTGAATTCTACCCCCTTTTAAACATTGTGTGTTTTAGCTATAGACGTATGGGTTGTACCATCAGATTCGTCTCTGTCTTCTGCATCCAGTGGTACCAAGAGTTAGTCTGTGTGATTAACGGGGGCTGAGATAGAGCTGTGTTTGTGAGACAAAGACGGATTCCGAAGGTGCCCAGGCCCGGGTCTTTTTTTTAAAGAAACATCTGTAGAGTCAGAAAGGTTTGAATTACAAATTACTAAAAGCTATCTATGAAAAGCTGAGACTCTATCGAACATGCACATGTAACATGTTTTGCTCTATGACGCTCACATGCTACCAAAAAGTTGTTAGAAAGTACAAGGTTCTTCTACGTATGAAGGTCAAAGGTTGTCCTGAAAGGAACATTTTAAAACTCCTCATTTTGAAGCAAAATATAAGGGCTGGACATGGAGATCAACGAAAGCCAGAAAACTGAAAAGATTATTGCTGGGGTCTCAGGACTGATTCAAGAGGTTTTATTTTACTAACGATAAGGATTTGGGAGACATTTCAGTAGCTTTTATTGTACATGGTTATCATCCACTCAGAACATATTCCCTTCATCCACGTTCATTGAAGAACAAGGAACAGTCATCAAAGGTGGAAGAAAAATGAGCAATGTCATTTCTAACCACCAGATTCATGCTCTGAACGGGAATATCTTGAATCGTCATCATGGATAGCGAGATCTACCACTTTAGACACACATTTCTCAAGTAACGCACTATAGAAATGATCCCTGAAAGTATAGTCTTGGTGCATAAGTTGTTGTGATCAAGGTGGAGCATCTTGAAAAGAGCATTTGCACCAGCGGTTTGTGTTGCATTCTCAGCATCAACAGTTGTTGCAATCAAATTATGTTAATTATGGAGAATTGCTAGGTTTCTCAATTGAGAAAAATGGTCAGCGATGCTGGTTGCCAACAGGTAAAATATGACCTAATGTTGATGGACAGCCATCCATATTTCAAAGCCGGTTATTTGTGTTGAATTCTACCCCCTTTTAAACATTGTGTGTTTTAGCTATAGACGTATGGGTTGTACCATCAGATTTGTCTCTGTCTTCTGCATCCAGTGGTACCAAGAGTTAGTCTGTGTGATTAACGGGGTCTGAGATAGAGCTGTGTTTGTGAGACAAAGACGGATTCCGAAGGTGCCCAGGCCCGGGTCTTTTTTTTAAAGAAACATCTGTAGAGTCAGAAAGGTTTGAATTACAAATTACTAAAAGCTATCTATGAAAAGCTGAGACTCTATCGAACATGCACATGTAACATGTTTTGCTCTATGACGCTCACATGCTACCAAAAAGTTGTTAGAAAGTACAAGGTTCTTCTACGTATGAAGGTCAAAGGTTGTCCTGAAAGGAAAATTTTAAAACTCCTCATTTTGAAGCAAAATATAAGGGCTGGACATGGAGATCAACGAAAGCCAGAAAACTGAAAAGATTATTGCTGGGGTCTCAGGACTGATTCAAGAGGTTTTATTTTACTAACGATAAGGATTTGGGAGACATTTCAGTAGCTTTTATTGTACATGGTTATCATCCACTCAGAACATATTCCCTTCATCCACGTTCATTGAAGAACAAGGAACAGTCATCAAAGGTGGAAGAAAAATGAGCAAGGTCATTTCTAACCACCAGATTCATGCTCTGAACGGGAATATCTTGAATCGTCATCATGGATAGCGAGATCTACCACTTTAGACACACATTTCTCAAGTAACGCACTATAGAAATGATCCCTGAAAGTATAGTTTTGGTGCATAAGTTGTTGTGATCAAGGTGGAGCATCTTGAAAAGAGCATTTGCACCACCGGTTTGTGTTGCATTCTCAGCATCAACAGTTGTTGCAATCAAATTATGTTAATTATGGAGAATTGCTAGGTTTCTCAATTGAGAAAAATGATCAGCGATGCTGGTTGCCAACAGGTAAAATATGACCTAATGTTGATGGACAGCCATCCATATTTCAAAGCCGGTTATTTGTGTTGAATTCTACCCCCTTTTAAACATTGTGTGTTTTAGCTATAGACGTATGGGTTGTACCATCAGATTCGTCTCTGTCTTCTGCATCCAGTGTTACCAAGAGTTAGTCTGTGTGATTAACGGGGGCTGAGATAGAGCTGTGTTTGTGAGACAAAGACGGATTCCGAAGGTGCCCAGGCCCGGGTCTTTTTTTTACAGAAACATCTGTAGAGTCAGAAAGGTTTGAATTACAAACTACTAAAAGCTATCTATGAAAAGCTGAGACTCTATCGAACATGCACATGTAACATGTTTTGCTCTATGACGCTCACAAGCTACCAAAAAGTTGTTAGAAAGTACAAGGTTCTTCTACGTATGAAGGTCAAAGGTTGTCCTGAAAGGAAAATTTTAAAACTCCTCATTTTGAAGCAAAACATAAGGGCTGGACATGGAGATCAACGAAAGCCAGAAAACTGAAAAGATTATTGCTGGGGTCTCAGGACTGATTCAAGAGGTTTTATTTTACTAACGATAAGGATTTGGGAGACATTTCAGTAGCTTTTATTGTACATGGTTATCATCCACTCAGAACATATTCCCTTCATCCAAGTTCATTGAAGAACAAGGAACAGTCATCAAAGGTGGAAGAAAAATGAGCAATGTCATTTCTAACCACCAGATTCATGCTCTGAACGGGAATATCTTGAATCGTCATCATGGATAGCGAGATCTACCACTTTAGACACACATTTCTCAAGTAACGCACTATAGAAATGATCCCTGAAAGTATAGTTTTGGTGCATAAGTTGTTGTGATCAAGGTGGAGCATCTTGAAAAGAGCATTTGCACCACCGGTTTGTGTTGCATTCTCAGCATCAACAGTTGTTGCAATCAAATTATGTTAATTATGGAGAATTGCTAGGTTTCTCAATTGAGAAAAATGGTCAGCGATGCTGGTTGCCAACAGGTAAAATATGACCTAATGTTGATGGACAGCCATCCATATTTCAAAGCCGGTTATTTGTGTTGAATTCTACCCCCTTTTAAACATTGTGTGTTTTAGCTATAGACGTATGGGTTGTACCATCAGATTCGTCTCTGTCTTCTGCATCCAGTGTTACCAAGAGTTAGTCTGTGTGATTAACGGGGGCTGAGATAGAGCTGTGTTTGTGAGACAAAGACGGATTCCGAAGGTGCCCAGGCCCGGGTCTTTTTTTTACAGAAACATCTGTAGAGTCAGAAAGGTTTGAATTACAAACTACTAAAAGCTATCTATGAAAAGCTGAGACTCTATCGAACATGCACATGTAACATGTTTTGCTCTATGACGCTCACAAGCTACCAAAAAGTTGTTAGAAAGTACAAGGTTCTTCTACGTATGAAGGTCAAAGGTTGTCCTGAAAGGAAAATTTTAAAACTCCTCATTTTGAAGCAAAATATAAGGGCTGGACATGGAGATCAACGAAAGCCAGAAAACTGAAAAGATTATTGCTGGGGTCTCAGGACTGATTCAAGAGGTTTTATTTTACTAACGATAAGGATTTGGGAGACATTTCAGTAGCTTTTATTGTACATGGTTATCATCCACTCAGAACATATTCCCTTCATCCAAGTTCATTGAAGAACAAGGAACAGTCATCAAAGGTGGAAGAAAAATGAGCAATGTCATTTCTAACCACCAGATTCATGCTCTGAACGGGAATATCTTGAATCGTCATCATGGATAGCGAGATCTACCACTTTAGACACACATTTCTCAAGTAACGCACTATAGAAATGATCCCTGAAAGTATAGTTTTGGTGCATAAGTTGTTGTGATCAAGGTGGAGCATCTTGAAAAGAGCATTTGCACCACCGGTTTGTGTTGCATTCTCAGCATCAACAGTTGTTGCAATCAAATTATGTTAATTATGGAGAATTGCTAGGTTTCTCAATTGAGAAAAATGGTCAGCGATGCTGGTTGCCAACAGGTAAAATATGACCTAATGTTGATGGACAGCCATCCATATTTCAAAGCCGGTTATTTGTGTTGAATTCTACCCCCTTTTAAACATTGTGTGTTTTAGCTATAGACGTATGGGTTGTACCATCAGATTCGTCTCTGTCTTCTGCATCCAGTGTTACCAAGAGTTAGTCTGTGTGATTAACGGGGGCTGAGATAGAGCTGTGTTTGTGAGACAAAGACGGATTCCGAAGGTGCCCAGGCCCGGGTCTTTTTTTTACAGAAACATCTGTAGAGTCAGAAAGGTTTGAATTACAAACTACTAAAAGCTATCTATGAAAAGCTGAGACTCTATCGAACATGCACATGTAACATGTTTTGCTCTATGACGCTCACAAGCTACCAAAAAGTTGTTAGAAAGTACAAGGTTCTTCTACGTATGAAGGTCAAAGGTTGTCCTGAAAGGAAAATTTTAAAACTCCTCATTTTGAAGCAAAATATAAGGGCTGGACATGGAGATCAACGAAAGCCAGAAAACTGAAAAGATTATTGCTGGGGTCTCAGGACTGATTCAAGAGGTTTTATTTTACTAACGATAAGGATTTGGGAGACATTTCAGTAGCTTTTATTGTACATGGTTATCATCCACTCAGAACATATTCCCTTCATCCAAGTTCATTGAAGAACAAGGAACAGTCATCAAAGGTGGAAGAAAAATGAGCAATGTCATTTCTAACCACCAGATTCATGCTCTGAACGGGAATATCTTGAATCGTCATCATGGATAGCGAGATCTACCACTTTAGACACACATTTCTCAAGTAACGCACTATAGAAATGATCCCTGAAAGTATAGTCTTGGTGCATAAGTTGTTGTGATCAAGGTGGAGCATCTTGAAAAGAGCATTTGCACCACCGGTTTGTGTTGCATTCTCAGCATCAACAGTTGTTGCAATCAAATTATGTTAATTATGGAGAATTGCTAGGTTTCTCAATTGAGAAAAATGGTCAGCGATGCTGGTTGCCAACAGGTAAAATATGACCTAATGTTGATGGACAGCCATCCATATTTCAAAGCCGGTTATTTGTGTTGAATTCTACCCCCTTTTAAACATTGTGTGTTTTAGCTATAGACGTATGGGTTGTACCATCAGATTCGTCTCTGTCTTCTGCATCCAGTGTTACCAAGAGTTAGTCTGTGTGATTAACGGGGGCTGAGATAGAGCTGTGTTTGTGAGACAAAGACGGATTCCGAAGGTGCCCAGGCCCGGGTCTTTTTTTTAAAGAAACATCTGTAGAGTCAGAAAGGTTTGAATTACAAACTACTAAAAGCTATCTATGAAAAGCTGAGACTCTATCGAACATGCACATGTAACATGTTTTGCTCTATGACGCTCACAAGCTACCAAAAAGTTGTTAGAAAGTACAAGGTTCTTCTACGTATGAAGGTCAAAGGTTGTCCTGAAAGGAAAATTTTAAAACTCCTCATTTTGAAGCAAAATATAAGGGCTGGACATGGAGATCAACGAAAGCCAGAAAACTGAAAAGATTATTGCTGGGGTCTCAGGACTGATTCAAGAGGTTTTATTTTACTAACGATAAGGATTTGGGAGACATTTCAGTAGCTTTTATTGTACATGGTTATCATCCACTCAGAACATATTCCCTTCATCCAAGTTCATTGAAGAACAAGGAACAGTCATCAAAGGTGGAAGAAAAATGAGCAATGTCATTTCTAACCACCAGATTCATGCTCTGAACGGGAATATCTTGAATCGTCATCATGGATAGCGAGATCTACCACTTTAGACACACATTTCTCAAGTAACGCACTATAGAAATGATCCCTGAAAGTATAGTCTTGGTGCATAAGTTGTTGTGATCAAGGTGGAGCATCTTGAAAAGAGCATTTGCACCAGCGGTTTGTGTTGCATTCTCAGCATCAACAGTTGTTGCAATCAAATTATGTTAATTATGGAGAATTGCTAGGTTTCTCAATTGAGAAAAATGGTCAGCGATGCTGGTTGCCAACAGGTAAAATATGACCTAATGTTGATGGACAGCCATCCATATTTCAAAGCCGGTTATTTGTGTTGAATTCTACCCCCTTTTAAACATTGTGTGTTTTAGCTATAGACGTATGGGTTGTACCATCAGATTCGTCTCTGTCTTCTGCATCCAGTGGTACCAAGAGTTAGTCTGTGTGATTAACGGGGGCTGAGATAGAGCTGTGTTTGTGAGACAAAGACGGATTCCGAAGGTGCCCAGGCCCGGGTCTTTTTTTTACAGAAACATCTGTAGAGTCAGAAAGGTTTGAATTACAAACTACTAAAAGCTATCTATGAAAAGCTGAGACTCTATCGAACATGCACATGTAACATGTTTTGCTCTATGACGCTCACAAGCTACCAAAAAGTTGTTAGAAAGTACAAGGTTCTTCTACGTATGAAGGTCAAAGGTTGTCCTGAAAGGAAAATTTTAAAACTCCTCATTTTGAAGCAAAATATAAGGGCTGGACATGGAGATCAACGAAAGCCAGAAAACTGAAAAGATTATTGCTGGGGTCTCAGGACTGATTCAAGAGGTTTTATTTTACTAACGATAAGGATTTGGGAGACATTTCAGTAGCTTTTATTGTACATGGTTATCATCCACTCAGAACATATTCCCTTCATCCAAGTTCATTGAAGAACAAGGAACAGTCATCAAAGGTGGAAGAAAAATGAGCAATGTCATTTCTAACCACCAGATTCATGCTCTGAACGGGAATATCTTGAATCGTCATCATGGATAGCGAGATCTACCACTTTAGACACACATTTCTCAAGTAACGCACTACAGAAATGATCCCTGAAAGTATAGTCTTGGTGCATAAGTTGTTGTGATCAAGGTGGAGCATCTTGAAAAGAGCATTTGCACCAGCGGTTTGTGTTGCATTCTCAGCATCAACAGTTGTTGCAATCAAATTATGTTAATTATGGAGAATTGCTAGGTTTCTCAATTGAGAAAAATGGTCAGCGATGCTGGTTGCCAACAGGTAAAATATGACCTAATGTTGATGGACAGCCATCCATATTTCAAAGCCGGTTATTTGTGTTGAATTCTACCCCCTTTTAAACATTGTGTGTTTTAGCTATAGACGTATGGGTTGTACCATCAGATTCGTCTCTGTCTTCTGCATCCAGTGGTACCAAGAGTTAGTCTGTGTGATTAACGGGGGCTGAGATAGAGCTGTGTTTGTGAGACAAAGACGGATTCCGAAGGTGCCCAGGCCCGGGTCTTTTTTTTAAAGAAACATCTGTAGAGTCAGAAAGGTTTGAATTACAAATTACTAAAAGCTATCTATGAAAAGCCGAGACTCTATCGAACATGCACATGTAACATGTTTTGCTCTATGACGCTCACAAGCTACCAAAAAGTTGTTAGAAAGTACAAGGTTCTTCTACGTATGAAGGTCAAAGGTTGTCCTGAAAGGAAAATTTTAAAACTCCTCATTTTGAAGCAAAATATAAGGGCTGGACATGGAGATCAACGAAAGCCAGAAAACTGAAAAGATTATTGCTGGGGTCTCAGGACTGATTCAAGAGGTTTTATTTTACTAACGATAAGGATTTGGGAGACATTTCAGTAGCTTTTATTGTACATGGTTATCATCCACTCAGAACATATTCCCTTCATCCAAGTTCATTGAAGAACAAGGAACAGTCATCAAAGGTGGAAGAAAAATGAGCAATGTCATTTCTAACCACCAGATTCATGCTCTGAACGGGAATATCTTGAATCGTCATCATGGATAGCGAGATCTACCACTTTAGACACACATTTCTCAAGTAACGCACTATAGAAATGATCCCTGAAAGTATAGTCTTGGTGCATAAGTTGTTGTGATCAAGGTGGAGCATCTTGAAAAGAGCATTTGCACCAGCGGTTTGTGTTGCATTCTCAGCATCAACAGTTGTTGCAATCAAATTATGTTAATTATGGAGAATTGCTAGGTTTCTCAATTGAGAAAAATGGTCAGCGATGCTGGTTGCCAACAGGTAAAATATGACCTAATGTTGATGGACAGCCATCCATATTTCAAAGCCGGTTATTTGTGTTGAATTCTACCCCCTTTTAAACATTGTGTGTTTTAGCTATAGACGTATGGGTTGTACCATCAGATTCGTCTCTGTCTTCTGCATCCAGTGGTACCAAGAGTTAGTCTGTGTGATTAACGGGGGCTGAGATAGAGCTGTGTTTGTGAGACAAAGACGGATTCCGAAGGTGCCCAGGCCCGGGTCTTTTTTTTAAAGAAACATCTGTAGAGTCAGAAAGGTTTGAATTACAAATTACTAAAAGCTATCTATGAAAAGCTGAGACTCTATCGAACATGCACATGTAACATGTTTTGCTCTATGACGCTCACATGCTACCAAAAAGTTGTTAGAAAGTACAAGGTTCTTCTACGTATGAAGGTCAAAGGTTGTCCTGAAAGGAACATTTTAAAACTCCTCATTTTGAAGCAAAATATAAGGGCTGGACATGGAGATCAACGAAAGCCAGAAAACTGAAAAGATTATTGCTGGGGTCTCAGGACTGATTCAAGAGGTTTTATTTTACTAACGATAAGGATTTGGGAGACATTTCAGTAGCTTTTATTGTACATGGTTATCATCCACTCAGAACATATTCCCTTCATCCAAGTTCATTGAAGAACAAGGAACAGTCATCAAAGGTGGAAGAAAAATGAGCAATGTCATTTCTAACCACCAGATTCATGCTCTGAACGGGAATATCTTGAATCGTCATCATGGATAGCGAGATCTACCACTTTAGACACACATTTCTCAAGTAACGCACTATAGAAATGATCCCTGAAAGTATAGTTTTGGTGCATAAGTTGTTGTGATCAAGGTGGAGCATCTTGAAAAGAGCATTTGCACCAGCGGTTTGTGTTGCATTCTCAGCATCAACAGTTGTTGCAATCAAATTATGTTAATTATGGAGAATTGCTAGGTTTCTCAATTGAGAAAAATGGTCAGCGATGCTGGTTGCCAACAGGTAAAATATGACCTAATGTTGATGGACAGCCATCCATATTTCAAAGCCGGTTATTTGTGTTGAATTCTACCCCCTTTTAAACATTGTGTGTTTTAGCTATAGACGTATGGGTTGTACCATCAGATTCGTCTCTGTCTTCTGCATCCAGTGGTACCAAGAGTTAGTCTGTGTGATTAACGGGGGCTGAGATAGAGCTGTGTTTGTGAGACAAAGACGGATTCCGAAGGTGCCCAGGCCCGGGTCTTTTTTTTACAGAAACATCTGTAGAGTCAGAAAGGTTTGAATTACAAACTACTAAAAGCTATCTATGAAAAGCTGAGACTCTATCGAACATGCACATGTAACATGTTTTGCTCTATGACGCTCACAAGCTACCAAAAAGTTGTTAGAAAGTACAAGGTTCTTCTACGTATGAAGGTCAAAGGTTGTCCTGAAAGGAAAATTTTAAAACTCCTCATTTTGAAGCAAAATATAAGGGCTGGACATGGAGATCAACGAAAGCCAGAAAACTGAAAAGATTATTGCTGGGGTCTCAGGACTGATTCAAGAGGTTTTATTTTACTAACGATAAGGATTTGGGAGACATTTCAGTAGCTTTTATTGTACATGGTTATCATCCACTCAGAACATATTCCCTTCATCCAAGTTCATTGAAGAACAAGGAACAGTCATCAAAGGTGGAAGAAAAATGAGCAATGTCATTTCTAACCACCAGATTCATGCTCTGAACGGGAATATCTTGAATCGTCATCATGGATAGCGAGATCTACCACTTTAGACACACATTTCTCAAGTAACGCACTATAGAAATGATCCCTGAAAGTATAGTTTTGGTGCATAAGTTGTTGTGATCAAGGTGGAGCATCTTGAAAAGAGCATTTGCACCACCGGTTTGTGTTGCATTCTCAGCATCAACAGTTGTTGCAATCAAATTATGTTAATTATGGAGAATTGCTAGGTTTCTCAATTGAGAAAAATGGTCAGCGATGCTGGTTGCCAACAGGTAAAATATGACCTAATGTTGATGGACAGCCATCCATATTTCAAAGCCGGTTATTTGTGTTGAATTCTACCCCCTTTTAAACATTGTGTGTTTTAGCTATAGACGTATGGGTTGTACCATCAGATTCGTCTCTGTCTTCTGCATCCAGTGGTACCAAGAGTTAGTCTGTGTGATTAACGGGGGCTGAGATAGAGCTGTGTTTGTGAGACAAAGACGGATTCCGAAGGTGCCCAGGCCCGGGTCTTTTTTTTACAGAAACATCTGTAGAGTCAGAAAGGTTTGAATTACAAACTACTAAAAGCTATCTATGAAAAGCTGAGACTCTATCGAACATGCACATGTAACATGTTTTGCTCTATGACGCTCACAAGCTACCAAAAAGTTGTTAGAAAGTACAAGGTTCTTCTACGTATGAAGGTCAAAGGTTGTCCTGAAAGGAAAATTTTAAAACTCCTCATTTTGAAGCAAAATATAAGGGCTGGACATGGAGATCAACGAAAGCCAGAAAACTGAAAAGATTATTGCTGGGGTCTCAGGACTGATTCAAGAGGTTTTATTTTACTAACGATAAGGATTTGGGAGACATTTCAGTAGCTTTTATTGTACATGGTTATCATCCACTCAGAACATATTCCCTTCATCCAAGTTCATTGAAGAACAAGGAACAGTCATCAAAGGTGGAAGAAAAATGAGCAATGTCATTTCTAACCACCAGATTCATGCTCTGAACGGGAATATCTTGAATCGTCATCATGGATAGCGAGATCTACCACTTTAGACACACATTTCTCAAGTAACGCACTATAGAAATGATCCCTGAAAGTATAGTTTTGGTGCATAAGTTGTTGTGATCAAGGTGGAGCATCTTGAAAAGAGCATTTGCACCACCGGTTTGTGTTGCATTCTCAGCATCAACAGTTGTTGCAATCAAATTATGTTAATTATGGAGAATTGCTAGGTTTCTCAATTGAGAAAAATGGTCAGCGATGCTGGTTGCCAACAGGTAAAATATGACCTAATGTTGATGGACAGCCATCCATATTTCAAAGCCGGTTATTTGTGTTGAATTCTACCCCCTTTTAAACATTGTGTGTTTTAGCTATAGACGTATGGGTTGTACCATCAGATTCGTCTCTGTCTTCTGCATCCAGTGTTACCAAGAGTTAGTCTGTGTGATTAACGGGGGCTGAGATAGAGCTGTGTTTGTGAGACAAAGACGGATTCCGAAGGTGCCCAGGCCCGGGTCTTTTTTTTACAGAAACATCTGTAGAGTCAGAAAGGTTTGAATTACAAACTACTAAAAGCTATCTATGAAAAGCTGAGACTCTATCGAACATGCACATGTAACATGTTTTGCTCTATGACGCTCACAAGCTACCAAAAAGTTGTTAGAAAGTACAAGGTTCTTCTACGTATGAAGGTCAAAGGTTGTCCTGAAAGGAAAATTTTAAAACTCCTCATTTTGAAGCAAAATTTAAGGGCTGGACATGGAGATCAACGAAAGCCAGAAAACTGAAAAGATTATTGCTGGGGTCTCAGGACTGATTCAAGAGGTTTTATTTTACTAACGATAAGGATTTGGGAGACATTTCAGTAGCTTTTATTGTACATGGTTATCATCCACTCAGAACATATTCCCTTCATCCAAGTTCATTGAAGAACAAGGAACAGTCATCAAAGGTGGAAGAAAAATGAGCAATGTCATTTCTAACCACCAGATTCATGCTCTGAACGGGAATATCTTGAATCGTCATCATGGATAGCGAGATCTACCACTTTAGACACACATTTCTCAAGTAACGCACTACAGAAATGATCCCTGAAAGTATAGTCTTGGTGCATAAGTTGTTGTGATCAAGGTGGAGCATCTTGAAAAGAGCATTTGCACCAGCGGTTTGTGTTGCATTCTCAGCATCAACAGTTGTTGCAATCAAATTATGTTAATTATGGAGAATTGCTAGGTTTCTCAATTGAGAAAAATGGTCAGCGATGCTGGTTGCCAACAGGTAAAATATGACCTAATGTTGATGGACAGCCATCCATATTTCAAAGCCGGTTATTTGTGTTGAATTCTACCCCCTTTTAAACATTGTGTGTTTTAGCTATAGACGTATGGGTTGTACCATCAGATTCGTCTCTGTCTTCTGCATCCAGTGGTACCAAGAGTTAGTCTGTGTGATTAACGGGGGCTGAGATAGAGCTGTGTTTGTGAGACAAAGACGGATTCCGAAGGTGCCCAGGCCCGGGTCTTTTTTTTAAAGAAACATCTGTAGAGTCAGAAAGGTTTGAATTACAAATTACTAAAAGCTATCTATGAAAAGCTGAGACTCTATCGAACATGCACATGTAACATGTTTTGCTCTATGACGCTCACAAGCTACCAAAAAGTTGTTAGAAAGTACAAGGTTCTTCTACGTATGAAGGTCAAAGGTTGTCCTGAAAGGAAAATTTTAAAACTCCTCATTTTGAAGCAAAATATAAGGGCTGGACATGGAGATCAACGAAAGCCAGAAAACTGAAAAGATTATTGCTGGGGTCTCAGGACTGATTCAAGAGGTTTTATTTTACTAACGATAAGGATTTGGGAGACATTTCAGTAGCTTTTATTGTACATGGTTATCATCCACTCAGAACATATTCCCTTCATCCAAGTTCATTGAAGAACAAGGAACAGTCATCAAAGGTGGAAGAAAAATGAGCAATGTCATTTCTAACCACCAGATTCATGCTCTGAACGGGAATATCTTGAATCGTCATCATGGATAGCGAGATCTACCACTTTAGACACACATTTCTCAAGTAACGCACTATAGAAATGATCCCTGAAAGTATAGTCTTGGTGCATAAGTTGTTGTGATCAAGGTGGAGCATCTTGAAAAGAGCATTTGCACCAGCGGTTTGTGTTGCATTCTCAGCATCAACAGTTGTTGCAATCAAATTATGTTAATTATGGAGAATTGCTAGGTTTCTCAATTGAGAAAAATGGTCAGCGATGCTGGTTGCCAACAGGTAAAATATGACCTAATGTTGATGGACAGCCATCCATATTTCAAAGCCGGTTATTTGTGTTGAATTCTACCCCCTTTTAAACATTGTGTGTTTTAGCTATAGACGTATGGGTTGTACCATCAGATTCGTCTCTGTCTTCTGCATCCAGTGGTACCAAGAGTTAGTCTGTGTGATTAACGGGGGCTGAGATAGAGCTGTGTTTGTGAGACAAAGACGGATTCCGAAGGTGCCCAGGCCCGGGTCTTTTTTTTAAAGAAACATCTGTAGAGTCAGAAAGGTTTGAATTACAAATTACTAAAAGCTATCTATGAAAAGCTGAGACTCTATCGAACATGCACATGTAACATGTTTTGCTCTATGACGCTCACAAGCTACCAAAAAGTTGTTAGAAAGTACAAGGTTCTTCTACGTATGAAGGTCAAAGGTTGTCCTGAAAGGAAAATTTTAAAACTCCTCATTTTGAAGCAAAATATAAGGGCTGGACATGGAGATCAACGAAAGCCAGAAAACTGAAAAGATTATTGCTGGGGTCTCAGGACTGATTCAAGAGGTTTTATTTTACTAACGATAAGGATTTGGGAGACATTTCAGTAGCTTTTATTGTACATGGTTATCATCCACTCAGAACATATTCCCTTCATCCAAGTTCATTGAAGAACAAGGAACAGTCATCAAAGGTGGAAGAAAAATGAGCAATGTCATTTCTAACCACCAGATTCATGCTCTGAACGGGAATATCTTGAATCGTCATCATGGATAGCGAGATCTACCACTTTAGACACACATTTCTCAAGTAACGCACTATAGAAATGATCCCTGAAAGTATAGTCTTGGTGCATAAGTTGTTGTGATCAAGGTGGAGCATCTTGAAAAGAGCATTTGCACCAGCGGTTTGTGTTGCATTCTCAGCATCAACAGTTGTTGCAATCAAATTATGTTAATTATGGAGAATTGCTAGGTTTCTCAATTGAGAAAAATGGTCAGCGATGCTGGTTGCCAACAGGTAAAATATGACCTAATGTTGATGGACAGCCATCCATATTTCAAAGCCGGTTATTTGTGTTGAATTCTACCCCCTTTTAAACATTGTGTGTTTTAGCTATAGACGTATGGGTTGTACCATCAGATTCGTCTCTGTCTTCTGCATCCAGTGGTACCAAGAGTTAGTCTGTGTGATTAACGGGGGCTGAGATAGAGCTGTGTTTGTGAGACAAAGACGGATTCCGAAGGTGCCCAGGCCCGGGTCTTTTTTTTAAAGAAACATCTGTAGAGTCAGAAAGGTTTGAATTACAAATTACTAAAAGCTATCTATGAAAAGCTGAGACTCTATCGAACATGCACATGTAACATGTTTTGCTCTATGACGCTCACATGCTACCAAAAAGTTGTTAGAAAGTACAAGGTTCTTCTACGTATGAAGGTCAAAGGTTGTCCTGAAAGGAACATTTTAAAACTCCTCATTTTGAAGCAAAATATAAGGGCTGGACATGGAGATCAACGAAAGCCAGAAAACTGAAAAGATTATTGCTGGGGTCTCAGGACTGATTCAAGAGGTTTTATTTTACTAACGATAAGGATTTGGGAGACATTTCAGTAGCTTTTATTGTACATGGTTATCATCCACTCAGAACATATTCCCTTCATCCAAGTTCATTGAAGAACAAGGAACAGTCATCAAAGGTGGAAGAAAAATGAGCAATGTCATTTCTAACCACCAGATTCATGCTCTGAACGGGAATATCTTGAATCGTCATCATGGATAGCGAGATCTACCACTTTAGACACACATTTCTCAAGTAACGCACTATAGAAATGATCCCTGAAAGTATAGTCTTGGTGCATAAGTTGTTGTGATCAAGGTGGAGCATCTTGAAAAGAGCATTTGCACCAGCGGTTTGTGTTGCATTCTCAGCATCAACAGTTGTTGCAATCAAATTATGTTAATTATGGAGAATTGCTAGGTTTCTCAATTGAGAAAAATGGTCAGCGATGCTGGTTGCCAACAGGTAAAATATGACCTAATGTTGATGGACAGCCATCCATATTTCAAAGCCGGTTATTTGTGTTGAATTCTACCCCCTTTTAAACATTGTGTGTTTTAGCTATAGACGTATGGGTTGTACCATCAGATTCGTCTCTGTCTTCTGCATCCAGTGGTACCAAGAGTTAGTCTGTGTGATTAACGGGGGCTGAGATAGAGCTGTGTTTGTGAGACAAAGACGGATTCCGAAGGTGCCCAGGCCCGGGTCTTTTTTTTAAAGAAACATCTGTAGAGTCAGAAAGGTTTGAATTACAAATTACTAAAAGCTATCTATGAAAAGCTGAGACTCTATCGAACATGCACATGTAACATGTTTTGCTCTATGACGCTCACATGCTACCAAAAAGTTGTTAGAAAGTACAAGGTTCTTCTACGTATGAAGGTCAAAGGTTGTCCTGAAAGGAACATTTTAAAACTCCTCATTTTGAAGCAAAATATAAGGGCTGGACATGGAGATCAACGAAAGCCAGAAAACTGAAAAGATTATTGCTGGGGTCTCAGGACTGATTCAAGAGGTTTTATTTTACTAACGATAAGGATTTGGGAGACATTTCAGTAGCTTTTATTGTACATGGTTATCATCCACTCAGAACATATTCCCTTCATCCAAGTTCATTGAAGAACAAGGAACAGTCATCAAAGGTGGAAGAAAAATGAGCAATGTCATTTCTAACCACCAGATTCATGCTCTGAACGGGAATATCTTGAATCGTCATCATGGATAGCGAGATCTACCACTTTAGACACACATTTCTCAAGTAACGCACTATAGAAATGATCCCTGAAAGTATAGTTTTGGTGCATAAGTTGTTGTGATCAAGGTGGAGCATCTTGAAAAGAGCATTTGCACCAGCGGTTTGTGTTGCATTCTCAGCATCAACAGTTGTTGCAATCAAATTATGTTAATTATGGAGAATTGCTAGGTTTCTCAATTGAGAAAAATGGTCAGCGATGCTGGTTGCCAACAGGTAAAATATGACCTAATGTTGATGGACAGCCATCCATATTTCAAAGCCGGTTATTTGTGTTGAATTCTACCCCCTTTTAAACATTGTGTGTTTTAGCTATAGACGTATGGGTTGTACCATCAGATTCGTCTCTGTCTTCTGCATCCAGTGGTACCAAGAGTTAGTCTGTGTGATTAACGGGGGCTGAGATAGAGCTGTGTTTGTGAGACAAAGACGGATTCCGAAGGTGCCCAGGCCCGGGTCTTTTTTTTACAGAAACATCTGTAGAGTCAGAAAGGTTTGAATTACAAACTACTAAAAGCTATCTATGAAAAGCTGAGACTCTATCGAACATGCACATGTAACATGTTTTGCTCTATGACGCTCACAAGCTACCAAAAAGTTGTTAGAAAGTACAAGGTTCTTCTACGTATGAAGGTCAAAGGTTGTCCTGAAAGGAAAATTTTAAAACTCCTCATTTTGAAGCAAAATATAAGGGCTGGACATGGAGATCAACGAAAGCCAGAAAACTGAAAAGATTATTGCTGGGGTCTCAGGACTGATTCAAGAGGTTTTATTTTACTAACGATAAGGATTTGGGAGACATTTCAGTAGCTTTTATTGTACATGGTTATCATCCACTCAGAACATATTCCCTTCATCCAAGTTCATTGAAGAACAAGGAACAGTCATCAAAGGTGGAAGAAAAATGAGCAATGTCATTTCTAACCACCAGATTCATGCTCTGAACGGGAATATCTTGAATCGTCATCATGGATAGCGAGATCTACCACTTTAGACACACATTTCTCAAGTAACGCACTATAGAAATGATCCCTGAAAGTATAGTTTTGGTGCATAAGTTGTTGTGATCAAGGTGGAGCATCTTGAAAAGAGCATTTGCACCACCGGTTTGTGTTGCATTCTCAGCATCAACAGTTGTTGCAATCAAATTATGTTAATTATGGAGAATTGCTAGGTTTCTCAATTGAGAAAAATGGTCAGCGATGCTGGTTGCCAACAGGTAAAATATGACCTAATGTTGATGGACAGCCATCCATATTTCAAAGCCGGTTATTTGTGTTGAATTCTACCCCCTTTTAAACATTGTGTGTTTTAGCTATAGACGTATGGGTTGTACCATCAGATTCGTCTCTGTCTTCTGCATCCAGTGGTACCAAGAGTTAGTCTGTGTGATTAACGGGGGCTGAGATAGAGCTGTGTTTGTGAGACAAAGACGGATTCCGAAGGTGCCCAGGCCCGGGTCTTTTTTTTAAAGAAACATCTGTAGAGTCAGAAAGGTTTGAATTACAAATTACTAAAAGCTATCTATGAAAAGCTGAGACTCTATCGAACATGCACATGTAACATGTTTTGCTCTATGACGCTCACATGCTACCAAAAAGTTGTTAGAAAGTACAAGGTTCTTCTACGTATGAAGGTCAAAGGTTGTCCTGAAAGGAACATTTTAAAACTCCTCATTTTGAAGCAAAATATAAGGGCTGGACATGGAGATCAACGAAAGCCAGAAAACTGAAAAGATTATTGCTGGGGTCTCAGGACTGATTCAAGAGGTTTTATTTTACTAACGATAAGGATTTGGGAGACATTTCAGTAGCTTTTATTGTATATGGTTATCATCCACTCAGAACATATTCCCTTCACCCAAGTTCATTGAAGAACAAGGAACAGTCATCAAAGGTGGAAGAAAAATGAGCAATGTCATTTCTAACCACCAGATTCATGCTCTGAACGGGAATATCTTGAATCGTCATCATGGATAGCGAGATCTACCACTTTAGACACACATTTCTCAAGTAACGCACTATAGAAATGATCCCTGAAAGTATAGTTTTGGTGCATAAGTTGTTGTGATCAAGGTGGAGCATCTTGAAAAGAGCATTTGCACCACCGGTTTGTGTTGCATTCTCAGCATCAACAGTTGTTGCAATCAAATTATGTTAATTATGGAGAATTGCTAGGTTTCTCAATTGAGAAAAATGGTCAGCGATGCTGGTTGCCAACAGGTAAAATATGACCTAATGTTGATGGACAGCCATCCATATTTCAAAGCCGGTTATTTGTGTTGAATTCTACCCCCTTTTAAACATTGTGTGTTTTAGCTATAGACGTATGGGTTGTACCATCAGATTCGTCTCTGTCTTCTGCATCCAGTGTTACCAAGAGTTAGTCTGTGTGATTAACGGGGGCTGAGATAGAGCTGTGTTTGTGAGACAAAGACGGATTCCGAAGGTGCCCAGGCCCGGGTCTTTTTTTTACAGAAACATCTGTAGAGTCAGAAAGGTTTGAATTACAAACTACTAAAAGCTATCTATGAAAAGCTGAGACTCTATCGAACATGCACATGTAACATGTTTTGCTCTATGACGCTCACAAGCTACCAAAAAGTTGTTAGAAAGTACAAGGTTCTTCTACGTATGAAGGTCAAAGGTTGTCCTGAAAGGAAAATTTTAAAACTCCTCATTTTGAAGCAAAATATAAGGGCTGGACATGGAGATCAACGAAAGCCAGAAAACTGAAAAGATTATTGCTGGGGTCTCAGGACTGATTCAAGAGGTTTTATTTTACTAACGATAAGGATTTGGGAGACATTTCAGTAGCTTTTATTGTACATGGTTATCATCCACTCAGAACATATTCCCTTCATCCAAGTTCATTGAAGAACAAGGAACAGTCATCAAAGGTGGAAGAAAAATGAGCAATGTCATTTCTAACCACCAGATTCATGCTCTGAACGGGAATATCTTGAATCGTCATCATGGATAGCGAGATCTACCACTTTAGACACACATTTCTCAAGTAACGCACTACAGAAATGATCCCTGAAAGTATAGTCTTGGTGCATAAGTTGTTGTGATCAAGGTGGAGCATCTTGAAAAGAGCATTTGCACCAGCGGTTTGTGTTGCATTCTCAGCATCAACAGTTGTTGCAATCAAATTATGTTAATTATGGAGAATTGCTAGGTTTCTCAATTGAGAAAAATGGTCAGCGATGCTGGTTGCCAACAGGTAAAATATGACCTAATGTTGATGGACAGCCATCCATATTTCAAAGCCGGTTATTTGTGTTGAATTCTACCCCCTTTTAAACATTGTGTGTTTTAGCTATAGACGTATGGGTTGTACCATCAGATTCGTCTCTGTCTTCTGCATCCAGTGGTACCAAGAGTTAGTCTGTGTGATTAACGGGGGCTGAGATAGAGCTGTGTTTGTGAGACAAAGACGGATTCCGAAGGTGCCCAGGCCCGGGTCTTTTTTTTAAAGAAACATCTGTAGAGTCAGAAAGGTTTGAATTACAAATTACTAAAAGCTATCTATGAAAAGCTGAGACTCTATCGAACATGCACATGTAACATGTTTTGCTCTATGACGCTCACAAGCTACCAAAAAGTTGTTAGAAAGTACAAGGTTCTTCTACGTATGAAGGTCAAAGGTTGTCCTGAAAGGAAAATTTTAAAACTCCTCATTTTGAAGCAAAATATAAGGGCTGGACATGGAGATCAACGAAAGCCAGAAAACTGAAAAGATTATTGCTGGGGTCTCAGGACTGATTCAAGAGGTTTTATTTTACTAACGATAAGGATTTGGGAGACATTTCAGTAGCTTTTATTGTACATGGTTATCATCCACTCAGAACATATTCCCTTCATCCAAGTTCATTGAAGAACAAGGAACAGTCATCAAAGGTGGAAGAAAAATGAGCAATGTCATTTCTAACCACCAGATTCATGCTCTGAACGGGAATATCTTGAATCGTCATCATGGATAGCGAGATCTACCACTTTAGACACACATTTCTCAAGTAACGCACTATAGAAATGATCCCTGAAAGTATAGTCTTGGTGCATAAGTTGTTGTGATCAAGGTGGAGCATCTTGAAAAGAGCATTTGCACCAGCGGTTTGTGTTGCATTCTCAGCATCAACAGTTGTTGCAATCAAATTATGTTAATTATGGAGAATTGCTAGGTTTCTCAATTGAGAAAAATGGTCAGCGATGCTGGTTGCCAACAGGTAAAATATGACCTAATGTTGATGGACAGCCATCCATATTTCAAAGCCGGTTATTTGTGTTGAATTCTACCCCCTTTTAAACATTGTGTGTTTTAGCTATAGACGTATGGGTTGTACCATCAGATTCGTCTCTGTCTTCTGCATCCAGTGGTACCAAGAGTTAGTCTGTGTGATTAACGGGGGCTGAGATAGAGCTGTGTTTGTGAGACAAAGACGGATTCCGAAGGTGCCCAGGCCCGGGTCTTTTTTTTAAAGAAACATCTGTAGAGTCAGAAAGGTTTGAATTACAAATTACTAAAAGCTATCTATGAAAAGCTGAGACTCTATCGAACATGCACATGTAACATGTTTTGCTCTATGACGCTCACAAGCTACCAAAAAGTTGTTAGAAAGTACAAGGTTCTTCTACGTATGAAGGTCAAAGGTTGTCCTGAAAGGAAAATTTTAAAACTCCTCATTTTGAAGCAAAATATAAGGGCTGGACATGGAGATCAACGAAAGCCAGAAAACTGAAAAGATTATTG
Source organism: Oncorhynchus mykiss (assembly GCF_013265735.2). Taxonomy (NCBI): domain Eukaryota; kingdom Metazoa; phylum Chordata; class Actinopteri; order Salmoniformes; family Salmonidae; genus Oncorhynchus; species Oncorhynchus mykiss. The sequence goes on from NC_050570.1 coordinate 9,181,364, forward strand.
CTGGGGTCTCAGGACTGATTCAAGAGGTTTTATTTTACTAACGATAAGGATTTGGGAGACATTTCAGTAGCTTTTATTGTACATGGTTATCATCCACTCAGAACATATTCCCTTCATCCAAGTTCATTGAAGAACAAGGAACAGTCATCAAAGGTGGAAGAAAAATGAGCAATGTCATTTCTAACCACCAGATTCATGCTCTGAACGGGAATATCTTGAATCGTCATCATGGATAGCGAGATCTACCACTTTAGACACACATTTCTCAAGTAACGCACTATAGAAATGATCCCTGAAAGTATAGTCTTGGTGCATAAGTTGTTGTGATCAAGGTGGAGCATCTTGAAAAGAGCATTTGCACCAGCGGTTTGTGTTGCATTCTCAGCATCAACAGTTGTTGCAATCAAATTATGTTAATTATGGAGAATTGCTAGGTTTCTCAATTGAGAAAAATGGTCAGCGATGCTGGTTGCCAACAGGTAAAATATGACCTAATGTTGATGGACAGCCATCCATATTTCAAAGCCGGTTATTTGTGTTGAATTCTACCCCCTTTTAAACATTGTGTGTTTTAGCTATAGACGTATGGGTTGTACCATCAGATTCGTCTCTGTCTTCTGCATCCAGTGGTACCAAGAGTTAGTCTGTGTGATTAACGGGGGCTGAGATAGAGCTGTGTTTGTGAGACAAAGACGGATTCCGAAGGTGCCCAGGCCCGGGTCTTTTTTTTAAAGAAACATCTGTAGAGTCAGAAAGGTTTGAATTACAAATTACTAAAAGCTATCTATGAAAAGCTGAGACTCTATCGAACATGCACATGTAACATGTTTTGCTCTATGACGCTCACAAGCTACCAAAAAGTTGTTAGAAAGTACAAGGTTCTTCTACGTATGAAGGTCAAAGGTTGTCCTGAAAGGAAAATTTTAAAACTCCTCATTTTGAAGCAAAATATAAGGGCTGGACATGGAGATCAACGAAAGCCAGAAAACTGAAAAGATTATTGCTGGGGTCTCAGGACTGATTCAAGAGGTTTTATTTTACTAACGATAAGGATTTGGGAGACATTTCAGTAGCTTTTATTGTACATGGTTATCATCCACTCAGAACATATTCCCTTCATCCAAGTTCATTGAAGAACAAGGAACAGTCATCAAAGGTGGAAGAAAAATGAGCAATGTCATTTCTAACCACCAGATTCATGCTCTGAACGGGAATATCTTGAATCGTCATCATGGATAGCGAGATCTACCACTTTAGACACACATTTCTCAAGTAACGCACTATAGAAATGATCCCTGAAAGTATAGTCTTGGTGCATAAGTTGTTGTGATCAAGGTGGAGCATCTTGAAAAGAGCATTTGCACCAGCGGTTTGTGTTGCATTCTCAGCATCAACAGTTGTTGCAATCAAATTATGTTAATTATGGAGAATTGCTAGGTTTCTCAATTGAGAAAAATGGTCAGCGATGCTGGTTGCCAACAGGTAAAATATGACCTAATGTTGATGGACAGCCATCCATATTTCAAAGCCGGTTATTTGTGTTGAATTCTACCCCCTTTTAAACATTGTGTGTTTTAGCTATAGACGTATGGGTTGTACCATCAGATTCGTCTCTGTCTTCTGCATCCAGTGGTACCAAGAGTTAGTCTGTGTGATTAACGGGGGCTGAGATAGAGCTGTGTTTGTGAGACAAAGACGGATTCCGAAGGTGCCCAGGCCCGGGTCTTTTTTTTAAAGAAACATCTGTAGAGTCAGAAAGGTTTGAATTACAAATTACTAAAAGCTATCTATGAAAAGCTGAGACTCTATCGAACATGCACATGTAACATGTTTTGCTCTATGACGCTCACATGCTACCAAAAAGTTGTTAGAAAGTACAAGGTTCTTCTACGTATGAAGGTCAAAGGTTGTCCTGAAAGGAACATTTTAAAACTCCTCATTTTGAAGCAAAATATAAGGGCTGGACATGGAGATCAACGAAAGCCAGAAAACTGAAAAGATTATTGCTGGGGTCTCAGGACTGATTCAAGAGGTTTTATTTTACTAACGATAAGGATTTGGGAGACATTTCAGTAGCTTTTATTGTACATGGTTATCATCCACTCAGAACATATTCCCTTCATCCAAGTTCATTGAAGAACAAGGAACAGTCATCAAAGGTGGAAGAAAAATGAGCAATGTCATTTCTAACCACCAGATTCATGCTCTGAACGGGAATATCTTGAATCGTCATCATGGATAGCGAGATCTACCACTTTAGACACACATTTCTCAAGTAACGCACTATAGAAATGATCCCTGAAAGTATAGTTTTGGTGCATAAGTTGTTGTGATCAAGGTGGAGCATCTTGAAAAGAGCATTTGCACCAGCGGTTTGTGTTGCATTCTCAGCATCAACAGTTGTTGCAATCAAATTATGTTAATTATGGAGAATTGCTAGGTTTCTCAATTGAGAAAAATGGTCAGCGATGCTGGTTGCCAACAGGTAAAATATGACCTAATGTTGATGGACAGCCATCCATATTTCAAAGCCGGTTATTTGTGTTGAATTCTACCCCCTTTTAAACATTGTGTGTTTTAGCTATAGACGTATGGGTTGTACCATCAGATTCGTCTCTGTCTTCTGCATCCAGTGGTACCAAGAGTTAGTCTGTGTGATTAACGGGGGCTGAGATAGAGCTGTGTTTGTGAGACAAAGACGGATTCCGAAGGTGCCCAGGCCCGGGTCTTTTTTTTACAGAAACATCTGTAGAGTCAGAAAGGTTTGAATTACAAACTACTAAAAGCTATCTATGAAAAGCTGAGACTCTATCGAACATGCACATGTAACATGTTTTGCTCTATGACGCTCACAAGCTACCAAAAAGTTGTTAGAAAGTACAAGGTTCTTCTACGTATGAAGGTCAAAGGTTGTCCTGAAAGGAAAATTTTAAAACTCCTCATTTTGAAGCAAAATATAAGGGCTGGACATGGAGATCAACGAAAGCCAGAAAACTGAAAAGATTATTGCTGGGGTCTCAGGACTGATTCAAGAGGTTTTATTTTACTAACGATAAGGATTTGGGAGACATTTCAGTAGCTTTTATTGTACATGGTTATCATCCACTCAGAACATATTCCCTTCATCCAAGTTCATTGAAGAACAAGGAACAGTCATCAAAGGTGGAAGAAAAATGAGCAATGTCATTTCTAACCACCAGATTCATGCTCTGAACGGGAATATCTTGAATCGTCATCATGGATAGCGAGATCTACCACTTTAGACACACATTTCTCAAGTAACGCACTATAGAAATGATCCCTGAAAGTATAGTTTTGGTGCATAAGTTGTTGTGATCAAGGTGGAGCATCTTGAAAAGAGCATTTGCACCACCGGTTTGTGTTGCATTCTCAGCATCAACAGTTGTTGCAATCAAATTATGTTAATTATGGAGAATTGCTAGGTTTCTCAATTGAGAAAAATGGTCAGCGATGCTGGTTGCCAACAGGTAAAATATGACCTAATGTTGATGGACAGCCATCCATATTTCAAAGCCGGTTATTTGTGTTGAATTCTACCCCCTTTTAAACATTGTGTGTTTTAGCTATAGACGTATGGGTTGTACCATCAGATTCGTCTCTGTCTTCTGCATCCAGTGGTACCAAGAGTTAGTCTGTGTGATTAACGGGGGCTGAGATAGAGCTGTGTTTGTGAGACAAAGACGGATTCCGAAGGTGCCCAGGCCCGGGTCTTTTTTTTAAAGAAACATCTGTAGAGTCAGAAAGGTTTGAATTACAAATTACTAAAAGCTATCTATGAAAAGCTGAGACTCTATCGAACATGCACATGTAACATGTTTTGCTCTATGACGCTCACATGCTACCAAAAAGTTGTTAGAAAGTACAAGGTTCTTCTACGTATGAAGGTCAAAGGTTGTCCTGAAAGGAACATTTTAAAACTCCTCATTTTGAAGCAAAATATAAGGGCTGGACATGGAGATCAACGAAAGCCAGAAAACTGAAAAGATTATTGCTGGGGTCTCAGGACTGATTCAAGAGGTTTTATTTTACTAACGATAAGGATTTGGGAGACATTTCAGTAGCTTTTATTGTATATGGTTATCATCCACTCAGAACATATTCCCTTCACCCAAGTTCATTGAAGAACAAGGAACAGTCATCAAAGGTGGAAGAAAAATGAGCAATGTCATTTCTAACCACCAGATTCATGCTCTGAACGGGAATATCTTGAATCGTCATCATGGATAGCGAGATCTACCACTTTAGACACACATTTCTCAAGTAACGCACTATAGAAATGATCCCTGAAAGTATAGTTTTGGTGCATAAGTTGTTGTGATCAAGGTGGAGCATCTTGAAAAGAGCATTTGCACCACCGGTTTGTGTTGCATTCTCAGCATCAACAGTTGTTGCAATCAAATTATGTTAATTATGGAGAATTGCTAGGTTTCTCAATTGAGAAAAATGGTCAGCGATGCTGGTTGCCAACAGGTAAAATATGACCTAATGTTGATGGACAGCCATCCATATTTCAAAGCCGGTTATTTGTGTTGAATTCTACCCCCTTTTAAACATTGTGTGTTTTAGCTATAGACGTATGGGTTGTACCATCAGATTCGTCTCTGTCTTCTGCATCCAGTGTTACCAAGAGTTAGTCTGTGTGATTAACGGGGGCTGAGATAGAGCTGTGTTTGTGAGACAAAGACGGATTCCGAAGGTGCCCAGGCCCGGGTCTTTTTTTTACAGAAACATCTGTAGAGTCAGAAAGGTTTGAATTACAAACTACTAAAAGCTATCTATGAAAAGCTGAGACTCTATCGAACATGCACATGTAACATGTTTTGCTCTATGACGCTCACAAGCTACCAAAAAGTTGTTAGAAAGTACAAGGTTCTTCTACGTATGAAGGTCAAAGGTTGTCCTGAAAGGAAAATTTTAAAACTCCTCATTTTGAAGCAAAATATAAGGGCTGGACATGGAGATCAACGAAAGCCAGAAAACTGAAAAGATTATTGCTGGGGTCTCAGGACTGATTCAAGAGGTTTTATTTTACTAACGATAAGGATTTGGGAGACATTTCAGTAGCTTTTATTGTACATGGTTATCATCCACTCAGAACATATTCCCTTCATCCAAGTTCATTGAAGAACAAGGAACAGTCATCAAAGGTGGAAGAAAAATGAGCAATGTCATTTCTAACCACCAGATTCATGCTCTGAACGGGAATATCTTGAATCGTCATCATGGATAGCGAGATCTACCACTTTAGACACACATTTCTCAAGTAACGCACTATAGAAATGATCCCTGAAAGTATAGTTTTGGTGCATAAGTTGTTGTGATCAAGGTGGAGCATCTTGAAAAGAGCATTTGCACCACCGGTTTGTGTTGCATTCTCAGCATCAACAGTTGTTGCAATCAAATTATGTTAATTATGGAGAATTGCTAGGTTTCTCAATTGAGAAAAATGGTCAGCGATGCTGGTTGCCAACAGGTAAAATATGACCTAATGTTGATGGACAGCCATCCATATTTCAAAGCCGGTTATTTGTGTTGAATTCTACCCCCTTTTAAACATTGTGTGTTTTAGCTATAGACGTATGGGTTGTACCATCAGATTCGTCTCTGTCTTCTGCATCCAGTGTTACCAAGAGTTAGTCTGTGTGATTAACGGGGGCTGAGATAGAGCTGTGTTTGTGAGACAAAGACGGATTCCGAAGGTGCCCAGGCCCGGGTCTTTTTTTTACAGAAACATCTGTAGAGTCAGAAAGGTTTGAATTACAAACTACTAAAAGCTATCTATGAAAAGCTGAGACTCTATCGAACATGCACATGTAACATGTTTTGCTCTATGACGCTCACAAGCTACCAAAAAGTTGTTAGAAAGTACAAGGTTCTTCTACGTATGAAGGTCAAAGGTTGTCCTGAAAGGAAAATTTTAAAACTCCTCATTTTGAAGCAAAATATAAGGGCTGGACATGGAGATCAACGAAAGCCAGAAAACTGAAAAGATTATTGCTGGGGTCTCAGGACTGATTCAAGAGGTTTTATTTTACTAACGATAAGGATTTGGGAGACATTTCAGTAGCTTTTATTGTACATGGTTATCATCCACTCAGAACATATTCCCTTCATCCAAGTTCATTGAAGAACAAGGAACAGTCATCAAAGGTGGAAGAAAAATGAGCAATGTCATTTCTAACCACCAGATTCATGCTCTGAACGGGAATATCTTGAATCGTCATCATGGATAGCGAGATCTACCACTTTAGACACACATTTCTCAAGTAACGCACTATAGAAATGATCCCTGAAAGTATAGTCTTGGTGCATAAGTTGTTGTGATCAAGGTGGAGCATCTTGAAAAGAGCATTTGCACCAGCGGTTTGTGTTGCATTCTCAGCATCAACAGTTGTTGCAATCAAATTATGTTAATTATGGAGAATTGCTAGGTTTCTCAATTGAGAAAAATGGTCAGCGATGCTGGTTGCCAACAGGTAAAATATGACCTAATGTTGATGGACAGCCATCCATATTTCAAAGCCGGTTATTTGTGTTGAATTCTACCCCCTTTTAAACATTGTGTGTTTTAGCTATAGACGTATGGGTTGTACCATCAGATTCGTCTCTGTCTTCTGCATCCAGTGGTACCAAGAGTTAGTCTGTGTGATTAACGGGGGCTGAGATAGAGCTGTGTTTGTGAGACAAAGACGGATTCCGAAGGTGCCCAGGCCCGGGTCTTTTTTTTAAAGAAACATCTGTAGAGTCAGAAAGGTTTGAATTACAAATTACTAAAAGCTATCTATGAAAAGCTGAGACTCTATCGAACATGCACATGTAACATGTTTTGCTCTATGACGCTCACAAGCTACCAAAAAGTTGTTAGAAAGTACAAGGTTCTTCTACGTATGAAGGTCAAAGGTTGTCCTGAAAGGAAAATTTTAAAACTCCTCATTTTGAAGCAAAATATAAGGGCTGGACATGGAGATCAACGAAAGCCAGAAAACTGAAAAGATTATTGCTGGGGTCTCAGGACTGATTCAAGAGGTTTTATTTTACTAACGATAAGGATTTGGGAGACATTTCAGTAGCTTTTATTGTACATGGTTATCATCCACTCAGAACATATTCCCTTCATCCAAGTTCATTGAAGAACAAGGAACAGTCATCAAAGGTGGAAGAAAAATGAGCAATGTCATTTCTAACCACCAGATTCATGCTCTGAACGGGAATATCTTGAATCGTCATCATGGATAGCGAGATCTACCACTTTAGACACACATTTCTCAAGTAACGCACTATAGAAATGATCCCTGAAAGTATAGTTTTGGTGCATAAGTTGTTGTGATCAAGGTGGAGCATCTTGAAAAGAGCATTTGCACCACCGGTTTGTGTTGCATTCTCAGCATCAACAGTTGTTGCAATCAAATTATGTTAATTATGGAGAATTGCTAGGTTTCTCAATTGAGAAAAATGGTCAGCGATGCTGGTTGCCAACAGGTAAAATATGACCTAATGTTGATGGACAGCCATCCATATTTCAAAGCCGGTTATTTGTGTTGAATTCTACCCCCTTTTAAACATTGTGTGTTTTAGCTATAGACGTATGGGTTGTACCATCAGATTCGTCTCTGTCTTCTGCATCCAGTGTTACCAAGAGTTAGTCTGTGTGATTAACGGGGGCTGAGATAGAGCTGTGTTTGTGAGACAAAGACGGATTCCGAAGGTGCCCAGGCCCGGGTCTTTTTTTTACAGAAACATCTGTAGAGTCAGAAAGGTTTGAATTACAAACTACTAAAAGCTATCTATGAAAAGCTGAGACTCTATCGAACATGCACATGTAACATGTTTTGCTCTATGACGCTCACAAGCTACCAAAAAGTTGTTAGAAAGTACAAGGTTCTTCTACGTATGAAGGTCAAAGGTTGTCCTGAAAGGAAAATTTTAAAACTCCTCATTTTGAAGCAAAATATAAGGGCTGGACATGGAGATCAACGAAAGCCAGAAAACTGAAAAGATTATTGCTGGGGTCTCAGGACTGATTCAAGAGGTTTTATTTTACTAACGATAAGGATTTGGGAGACATTTCAGTAGCTTTTATTGTACATGGTTATCATCCACTCAGAACATATTCCCTTCATCCAAGTTCATTGAAGAACAAGGAACAGTCATCAAAGGTGGAAGAAAAATGAGCAATGTCATTTCTAACCACCAGATTCATGCTCTGAACGGGAATATCTTGAATCGTCATCATGGATAGCGAGATCTACCACTTTAGACACACATTTCTCAAGTAACGCACTATAGAAATGATCCCTGAAAGTATAGTCTTGGTGCATAAGTTGTTGTGATCAAGGTGGAGCATCTTGAAAAGAGCATTTGCACCACCGGTTTGTGTTGCATTCTCAGCATCAACAGTTGTTGCAATCAAATTATGTTAATTATGGAGAATTGCTAGGTTTCTCAATTGAGAAAAATGGTCAGCGATGCTGGTTGCCAACAGGTAAAATATGACCTAATGTTGATGGACAGCCATCCATATTTCAAAGCCGGTTATTTGTGTTGAATTCTACCCCCTTTTAAACATTGTGTGTTTTAGCTATAGACGTATGGGTTGTACCATCAGATTCGTCTCTGTCTTCTGCATCCAGTGGTACCAAGAGTTAGTCTGTGTGATTAACGGGGGCTGAGATAGAGCTGTGTTTGTGAGACAAAGACGGATTCCGAAGGTGCCCAGGCCCGGGTCTTTTTTTTAAAGAAACATCTGTAGAGTCAGAAAGGTTTGAATTACAAATTACTAAAAGCTATCTATGAAAAGCTGAGACTCTATCGAACATGCACATGTAACATGTTTTGCTCTATGACGCTCACAAGCTACCAAAAAGTTGTTAGAAAGTACAAGGTTCTTCTACGTATGAAGGTCAAAGGTTGTCCTGAAAGGAACATTTTAAAACTCCTCATTTTGAAGCAAAATATAAGGGCTGGACATGGAGATCAACGAAAGCCAGAAAACTGAAAAGATTATTGCTGGGGTCTCAGGACTGATTCAAGAGGTTTTATTTTACTAACGATAAGGATTTGGGAGACATTTCAGTAGCTTTTATTGTACATGGTTATCATCCACTCAGAACATATTCCCTTCATCCAAGTTCATTGAAGAACAAGGAACAGTCATCAAAGGTGGAAGAAAAATGAGCAATGTCATTTCTAACCACCAGATTCATGCTCTGAACGGGAATATCTTGAATCGTCATCATGGATAGCGAGATCTACCACTTTAGACACACATTTCTCAAGTAACGCACTATAGAAATGATCCCTGAAAGTATAGTTTTGGTGCATAAGTTGTTGTGATCAAGGTGGAGCATCTTGAAAAGAGCATTTGCACCACCGGTTTGTGTTGCATTCTCAGCATCAACAGTTGTTGCAATCAAATTATGTTAATTATGGAGAATTGCTAGGTTTCTCAATTGAGAAAAATGGTCAGCGATGCTGGTTGCCAACAGGTAAAATATGACCTAATGTTGATGGACAGCCATCCATATTTCAAAGCCGGTTATTTGTGTTGAATTCTACCCCCTTTTAAACATTGTGTGTTTTAGCTATAGACGTATGGGTTGTACCATCAGATTCGTCTCTGTCTTCTGCATCCAGTGTTACCAAGAGTTAGTCTGTGTGATTAACGGGGGCTGAGATAGAGCTGTGTTTGTGAGACAAAGACGGATTCCGAAGGTGCCCAGGCCCGGGTCTTTTTTTTAAAGAAACATCTGTAGAGTCAGAAAGGTTTGAATTACAAATTACTAAAAGCTATCTATGAAAAGCTGAGACTCTATCGAACATGCACATGTAACATGTTTTGCTCTATGACGCTCACAAGCTACCAAAAAGTTGTTAGAAAGTACAAGGTTCTTCTACGTATGAAGGTCAAAGGTTGTCCTGAAAGGAACATTTTAAAACTCCTCATTTTGAAGCAAAATATAAGGGCTGGACATGGAGATCAACGAAAGCCAGAAAACTGAAAAGATTATTGCTGGGGTCTCAGGACTGATTCAAGAGGTTTTATTTTACTAACGATAAGGATTTGGGAGACATTTCAGTAGCTTTTATTGTACATGGTTATCATCCACTCAGAACATATTCCCTTCATCCAAGTTCATTGAAGAACAAGGAACAGTCATCAAAGGTGGAAGAAAAATGAGCAATGTCATTTCTAACCACCAGATTCATGCTCTGAACGGGAATATCTTGAATCGTCATCATGGATAGCGAGATCTACCACTTTAGACACACATTTCTCAAGTAACGCACTATAGAAATGATCCCTGAAAGTATAGTTTTGGTGCATAAGTTGTTGTGATCAAGGTGGAGCATCTTGAAAAGAGCATTTGCACCACCGGTTTGTGTTGCATTCTCAGCATCAACAGTTGTTGCAATCAAATTATGTTAATTATGGAGAATTGCTAGGTTTCTCAATTGAGAAAAATGGTCAGCGATGCTGGTTGCCAACAGGTAAAATATGACCTAATGTTGATGGACAGCCATCCATATTTCAAAGCCGGTTATTTGTGTTGAATTCTACCCCCTTTTAAACATTGTGTGTTTTAGCTATAGACGTATGGGTTGTACCATCAGATTCGTCTCTGTCTTCTGCATCCAGTGTTACCAAGAGTTAGTCTGTGTGATTAACGGGGGCTGAGATAGAGCTGTGTTTGTGAGACAAAGACGGATTCCGAAGGTGCCCAGGCCCGGGTCTTTTTTTTACAGAAACATCTGTAGAGTCAGAAAGGTTTGAATTACAAACTACTAAAAGCTATCTATGAAAAGCTGAGACTCTATCGAACATGCACATGTAACATGTTTTGCTCTATGACGCTCACAAGCTACCAAAAAGTTGTTAGAAAGTACAAGGTTCTTCTACGTATGAAGGTCAAAGGTTGTCCTGAAAGGAAAATTTTAAAACTCCTCATTTTGAAGCAAAATATAAGGGCTGGACATGGAGATCAACGAAAGCCAGAAAACTGAAAAGATTATTGCTGGGGTCTCAGGACTGATTCAAGAGGTTTTATTTTACTAACGATAAGGATTTGGGAGACATTTCAGTAGCTTTTATTGTACATGGTTATCATCCACTCAGAACATATTCCCTTCATCCAAGTTCATTGAAGAACAAGGAACAGTCATCAAAGGTGGAAGAAAAATGAGCAATGTCATTTCTAACCACCAGATTAATGCTCTGAACGGGAATATCTTGAATCGTCATCATGGATAGCGAGATCTACCACTTTAGACACACATTTCTCAAGTAACGCACTATAGAAATGATCCCTGAAAGTATAGTCTTGGTGCATAAGTTGTTGTGATCAAGGTGGAGCATCTTGAAAAGAGCATTTGCACCAGCGGTTTGTGTTGCATTCTCAGCATCAACAGTTGTTGCAATCAAATTATGTTAATTATGGAGAATTGCTAGGTTTCTCAATTGAGAAAAATGGTCAGCGATGCTGGTTGCCAACAGGTAAAATATGACCTAATGTTGATGGACAGCCATCCATATTTCAAAGCCGGTTATTTGTGTTGAATTCTACCCCCTTTTAAACATTGTGTGTTTTAGCTATAGACGTATGGGTTGTACCATCAGATTCGTCTCTGTCTTCTGCATCCAGTGGTACCAAGAGTTAGTCTGTGTGATTAACGGGGGCTGAGATAGAGCTGTGTTTGTGAGACAAAGACGGATTCCGAAGGTGCCCAGGCCCGGGTCTTTTTTTTAAAGAAACATCTGTAGAGTCAGAAAGGTTTGAATTACAAATTACTAAAAGCTATCTATGAAAAGCTGAGACTCTATCGAACATGCACATGTAACATGTTTTGCTCTATGACGCTCACAAGCTACCAAAAAGTTGTTAGAAAGTACAAGGTTCTTCTACGTATGAAGGTCAAAGGTTGTCCTGAAAGGAACATTTTAAAACTCCTCATTTTGAAGCAAAATATAAGGGCTGGACATGGAGATCAACGAAAGCCAGAAAACTGAAAAGATTATTGCTGGGGTCTCAGGACTGATTCAAGAGGTTTTATTTTACTAACGATAAGGATTTGGGAGACATTTCAGTAGCTTTTATTGTACATGGTTATCATCCACTCAGAACATATTCCCTTCATCCAAGTTCATTGAAGAACAAGGAACAGTCATCAAAGGTGGAAGAAAAATGAGCAATGTCATTTCTAACCACCAGATTCATGCTCTGAACGGGAATATCTTGAATCGTCATCATGGATAGCGAGATCTACCACTTTAGACACACATTTCTCAAGTAACGCACTATAGAAATGATCCCTGAAAGTATAGTTTTGGTGCATAAGTTGTTGTGATCAAGGTGGAGCATCTTGAAAAGAGCATTTGCACCACCGGTTTGTGTTGCATTCTCAGCATCAACAGTTGTTGCAATCAAATTATGTTAATTATGGAGAATTGCTAGGTTTCTCAATTGAGAAAAATGGTCAGCGATGCTGGTTGCCAACAGGTAAAATATGACCTAATGTTGATGGACAGCCATCCATATTTCAAAGCCGGTTATTTGTGTTGAATTCTACCCCCTTTTAAACATTGTGTGTTTTAGCTATAGACGTATGGGTTGTACCATCAGATTCGTCTCTGTCTTCTGCATCCAGTGTTACCAAGAGTTAGTCTGTGTGATTAACGGGGGCTGAGATAGAGCTGTGTTTGTGAGACAAAGACGGATTCCGAAGGTGCCCAGGCCCGGGTCTTTTTTTTACAGAAACATCTGTAGAGTCAGAAAGGTTTGAATTACAAACTACTAAAAGCTATCTATGAAAAGCTGAGACTCTATCGAACATGCACATGTAACATGTTTTGCTCTATGACGCTCACAAGCTACCAAAAAGTTGTTAGAAAGTACAAGGTTCTTCTACGTATGAAGGTCAAAGGTTGTCCTGAAAGGAACATTTTAAAACTCCTCATTTTGAAGCAAAATATAAGGGCTGGACATGGAGATCAACGAAAGCCAGAAAACTGAAAAGATTATTGCTGGGGTCTCAGGACTGATTCAAGAGGTTTTATTTTACTAACGATAAGGATTTGGGAGACATTTCAGTAGCTTTTATTGTACATGGTTATCATCCACTCAGAACATATTCCCTTCATCCAAGTTCATTGAAGAACAAGGAACAGTCATCAAAGGTGGAAGAAAAATGAGCAATGTCATTTCTAACCACCAGATTCATGCTCTGAACGGGAATATCTTGAATCGTCATCATGGATAGCGAGATCTACCACTTTAGACACACATTTCTCAAGTAACGCACTATAGAAATGATCCCTGAAAGTATAGTTTTGGTGCATAAGTTGTTGTGATCAAGGTGGAGCATCTTGAAAAGAGCATTTGCACCACCGGTTTGTGTTGCATTCTCAGCATCAACAGTTGTTGCAATCAAATTATGTTAATTATGGAGAATTGCTAGGTTTCTCAATTGAGAAAAATGGTCAGCGATGCTGGTTGCCAACAGGTAAAATATGACCTAATGTTGATGGACAGCCATCCATATTTCAAAGCCGGTTATTTGTGTTGAATTCTACCCCCTTTTAAACATTGTGTGTTTTAGCTATAGACGTATGGGTTGTACCATCAGATTCGTCTCTGTCTTCTGCATCCAGTGTTACCAAGAGTTAGTCTGTGTGATTAACGGGGGCTGAGATAGAGCTGTGTTTGTGAGACAAAGACGGATTCCGAAGGTGCCCAGGCCCGGGTCTTTTTTTTACAGAAACATCTGTAGAGTCAGAAAGGTTTGAATTACAAACTACTAAAAGCTATCTATGAAAAGCTGAGACTCTATCGAACATGCACATGTAACATGTTTTGCTCTATGACGCTCACAAGCTACCAAAAAGTTGTTAGAAAGTACAAGGTTCTTCTACGTATGAAGGTCAAAGGTTGTCCTGAAAGGAAAATTTTAAAACTCCTCATTTTGAAGCAAAATATAAGGGCTGGACATGGAGATCAACGAAAGCCAGAAAACTGAAAAGATTATTGCTGGGGTCTCAGGACTGATTCAAGAGGTTTTATTTTACTAACGATAAGGATTTGGGAGACATTTCAGTAGCTTTTATTGTACATGGTTATCATCCACTCAGAACATATTCCCTTCATCCAAGTTCATTGAAGAACAAGGAACAGTCATCAAAGGTGGAAGAAAAAATGAGCAATGTCATTTCTAACCACCAGATTCATGCTCTGAACGGGAATATCTTGAATCGTCATCATGGATAGCGAGATCTACCACTTTAGACACACATTTCTCAAGTAACGCACTATAGAAATGATCCCTGAAAGTATAGTCTTGGTGCATAAGTTGTTGTGATCAAGGTGGAGCATCTTGAAAAGAGCATTTGCACCAGCGGTTTGTGTTGCATTCTCAGCATCAACAGTTGTTGCAATCAAATTATGTTAATTATGGAGAATTGCTAGGTTTCTCAATTGAGAAAAATGGTCAGCGATGCTGGTTGCCAACAGGTAAAATATGACCTAATGTTGATGGACAGCCATCCATATTTCAAAGCCGGTTATTTGTGTTGAATTCTACCCCCTTTTAAACATTGTGTGTTTTAGCTATAGACGTATGGGTTGTACCATCAGATTCGTCTCTGTCTTCTGCATCCAGTGGTACCAAGAGTTAGTCTGTGTGATTAACGGGGGCTGAGATAGAGCTGTGTTTGTGAGACAAAGAACGGATTCCGAAGGTGCCCAGGCCCGGGTCTTTTTTTTAAAGAAACATCTGTAGAGTCAGAAAGGTTTGAATTACAAACTACTAAAAGCTATCTATGAAAAGCTGAGACTCTACCGAACATGCACATGTAACATGTTTTGCTCTATGACGCTCACCAAGCTACCAAAACGTTGTTAGAAAGTACAAGGTTCTTCTACGTATGAAGGTCAAAGGTTGTCCTGAAAGGAAAATTTTAAAACTCCTCATTTTGAAGCAAAATATAAGGGCTGGACATGGAGATCAACGAAAGCCAGAAAACGGAAAAGATTATTGCTGGGGTCTCAGGACTGATTCAAGAGGTTTTATTTTACTAACGATAAGGATTTGGGAGACATTTCAGTAGCTTTTATTGTACATGGTTATCATCCACTCAGAACATATTCCCTTCATCCACATTCATTGAAGAACAAGGAACAGTCATCAAAGGTGGAAGAAAAATGAGCAAGGTCATTTCTAGCCACCAGATTCATGCTCTGAATGGGAATATCTTGAAATCGTCATCATGGATAGCGAGAGTCTACCACTTTATACACACATTTCTCAAAGTAACGCACTATAGAAATGATCCCTGAAAGTATAGATCTTGTGCGTAAGTTGTTGTGATCAAGGTGGAGCATCTTGAAAAGAGCATTTGCACCAGCGGTTTGTGTTAGCATTCTCCAGCATCAACAGTTGTTGCAATCAAATTATGTTAATTATGGAGAATTGCTAGGTTTCTCAATTGAGAAAAATGGTCAGCGATGCTGGTTGCCAACAGGTAAAATATGACCTAATGTTGATGGACAGCCATCCATATTTCAAAGCCGGTTATTTGTGTTGAATTCTACCCCCTTTTAAACATTGTGTGTTTTAGCTATAGACGTATGGGTTGTACCATCAGATTCGTCTCTGTCTTCTGCATCCAGTGGTACCAAGAGTTAGTCTGTGTGATTAACGGGGGCTGAGATAGAGCTGTGTTTGTGAGACAAAGACGGATTCCGAAGGTGCCCAGGCCCGGGTCTTTTTTTTACAGAAACATCTGTAGAGTCAGAAAGGTTTGAATTACAAACTACTAAAAGCTATCTATGAAAAGCTGAGACTCTATCGAACATGCACATGTAACATGATTTGCTCTATGACGCTCACAAGCTACCAAAAAGTTGTTAGAAAGTACAAGGTTCT